>NW_020700700.1:0-4251 GCF_002925995.2 Terrapene triunguis | reverse complement strand
TTAGCCTGCCTTAATGCTAACTCACTCCTTATTTTGTGTGTATTGGGGGGTTTTTTGCTGGCCCCTGGTTGCCAAGGCGAACCCCAGATGGAGCAGCGGCTGCAGTTTAATATCTGGGTCCGCCTGGCACAAGTATTAAATCAATCTGATTTTTGCCTGGCCGTTGCCCCGGAAATGCAAGGTCTGTTAAGTACCTGCCTTGTTCCTGTCTGCAAGCCACCCAGTGACATACCAGTAAATACGCAGTTAGGCCTTAATAACATCATTAATAAATCTGCCATACAATATTCCACCATCACCCGCTGGGGAGAGGCTATGTATCGCCTCCCCTTGCGGGCGGTACAACTTTATACCCCCTTTGTAGCAAACCATGACAATAATACTTGTGCCAAAGTAGTTAATTGTTCTAATTACAAGCCCCATGGGGGGTGTTTGGCAACTGGCTAAGCCTTATGGAAGTGTACCAAACCGCAAAAAGTGTCAGCAAATTATGGGCACATCGAATTGCCACCAGGTTGGTTTTTTACATGTGGCCGTCGCACGTTTAATTATGTCCCTGCAAATTTGTCTGATACTCAATGTTGTTTAAGTCATTTAGTCTCCATTATGCCGCAAAAGGCGTTGCTTCTTTCTTCGCCCCGCCTTAGGCGTAGTAGTATCCCATTGCCTATGACATGTAATGGTAATGTTAGTATATTAAGTCAGGCGGAGTATATTTCCCTTGCGGTGTCTCTTATAGGTCTGCCTGGGCTGGCCGTAGGCTATGGCAATAATATAGCCGAGCTGGCATGCTTATTGGCAAAAACCATAAATTCGACCTCCCAGGCCATTGGGCTCCTCAGTGAGGAGCAACAGGAATTACGACACGCTATCCTGGATAACCGAGCCGCTATCAATTACTTACTCCTGCAGCAACATCTGGGGTGTGAGACAGTAAAGGAAATGTGTTGTTTTAATCTCACTGATAATGGTAACCGCATACAACAGCAGATTGATATGTTAAAACGTTATGCTCAAGCCATCCGCCAGGACGTTTCCCCTCCTTGGTGGGATTACATCTGGTCATGGCTACCCTCAGGGTGGATAAAAACCCTCTTGCAATATGGGGTCTTAATCTTGGTCCTTGGCATTGCACTGTGCTGCTTTGTTCAATGTATACCTAGCCTGGTAGCACTGTGTATGCGGCCCTGCGAGGGTGCTCCATCAAAACACCGCATATAAAATAGAAAAGGAGGGGATGTAGGGATGAATAGCTCCCGAATCGTCAGTCCACGGGTGCGGCACACTGCGCCCGTGGCTACGAGGCCGGAGCGGCCTATACCCCAGCGCCTGCGATTGGGAAACTTATTGGCTGACCTGACCGTCACCCTCGCTGCTCGCTTTCACGTGCACAAGATATGGGTTTGTTAGGTCATGTTGATGTGCACTGTACACTCCTCCTATGCGCAAAAATTCAACCACTCATAAGTGCTGTAAACATGGAAGTAGGAGAATAAAAACCCCAGTGGAAAGTCCCTGGGAGGCTTTTCGGCTACCAAGACCTGGCACTCTGTCTCCTTCCTTTTTCGTCGCCACATCTGGTGACCCCGACGTGATCCCCCCTGCTCACCGGCTGGATACGCCGAGTGCACCTCCGCAGCCGTTTGCCGCCCCTGATTCGTGAGTATGGGGGGGGGGGACTTTCCAGTGCCCAGAAGGAGCACGCAAGGGAGTTACAAAAGATTATACGGCAACGATCATGTGTCGTTGTCTCGGTCGCTCATATCGAGGACCTTCTCAGGGAAATAGATCGCCAGTGCCCCTGGTATCCGGACTGCGGGTCGTTATGGCTTCCTGATTGGATACGGATTGGGACCACCTTGTATAGTGAACCCCGTGCCCCGGTTCAGCACCTGCTGCTCTGGCAGCGTTGTAAGGAGGCGCTGGAGGGGGTCGGCCCTGACGGTCCCAAGCCGGTCTCCCTTTTGCCCCCAGGTGACGGACTGCCCCCCTCCTACCCGCAGCTAACCCTCCCTGCGCCGCCGCCCGCGGCGGCGCCCCCCTGCCCACCGGTCGGGCGGGAGGGCGCTGTCGCTGCGGCGGTGCGGCGAGCACGCGAGGCCGGTCTCTTGACCGACGAGGAATCCAGCTGTGGGTTCGAGGCGTTTCCCGTCTCTTGGCGGGATGATGGGAATGGGGGGCAGATCGTGGATTGGCAGGCTCTCCCCTATTCGGTTCTGCGCGAGCTCCGCAAGGCGGTTCGCGAGACCGGGGTGCGGTCCACTTTCACCCTGAGGATCTTGGAAGGTGTGTCAAATGGTTATTACTTACTCCCCCAAGATTGGAAGGACATGTGTCGCATGGTGCTGTCCCCCGCGCAGTATGTTGTGTGGGATAGCGAGTATCAGCGAGAGGCGCTTGCGGCGGCAGCACAGGGTGGGGGGGCCTATCTTGCTGAGCAGTTATATGGCACGGGGCAGTTTTCGGGCATCCCCCAGCAGGCGGAGGGCATGCCCCAGGCAGCTTATCCCAATATCGGCCAGTGTGTCCGTCGGGCGTTTCGCAGGGTCCCCGCTGCGGGCGAGTCCTCTAAGTCCTTCGCGGTTACTCGGCAAGGTGCCGCCGAACCGTTCCACCAGTTTATTGACCGCCTCCAAGAGGCAGTCCAAAGGCAGATCGACAACCCAGAGGCCCAAACTGAGCTAATGAAGAAATTGGCTTACGAAAATGCCAATGCAGACTGTCGCCGTGCCATGCAGGCAGTGGTCGGGCGCCCGGGGTACACCCTGACGGAGTTGCTACAGGCGTGCGCGGACGTAGGCACTCAAACCCATCAAATGGCCCTATTGGCTGTTGCCCTCCACAAGGGGCAGAAGTCTCAGGGGAACTGCTTTAATTGCCAAAAGCCTGGGCATTTTCGGCGAGAGTGCCAGGCCCCGGGGGGAGGGGCATGCAAAAACAAACCCCGAGCAGACCAAAGGCCCTGCACACTGTGTCCCAAATGCAAAAAGGGGTATCATTGGGCGGCGCAGTGTCGTTCAGCCGGGGGTGACAACCGGGCCCTAACAACCAGCCAGGATAACCCCCCGGGAAACTCATAACCGGGCCTGCGACCAGCCCGAGGCCAAAGGCCGCGCCCCTCTCCGTGCACGACGCTCCCGCCGCCACAAGGGGCAGTGCGGGGATTGACCTTGTCAATCAGAAAAATATGGATATAACGCTCCCCGGGGAGGTCCTCCTCATGCCGTCCCAAATCCAGGGCCCGTTGCCGGAGGGCACGGTGGGCCTTGTCCTACCCCGCTCGTCCGCCAGCAAGTAGGGCCTGTTTGTGGTGCCTGGGGTGATGGATTCGGACTATGGTGGAATTATCCACGTCCAGATGTGGAGTCATTTGCCAAAACAACTATGTCAGGGAGATGCCTGGGCGCAACTCATACTTGTGCCCTACTCCCTCCCGGCAGGGGGAAGAAACGTCCCCCGTACCGGAGGTTTCGGGTCCACCGGCCAGCGCACTATTCACCCGCAAGTGGCAGCGGTCGTTAAAGACATTGGATCACCCCAACCTAAACGCATTTATTGCCTCAACGATCAGCCGTTCGAGGGTGTTATCGACTCTGGGGCAGACGTCACCGTTATCGCCGCCGCACAGTGGCCCGCCCACTGGCCCACGGAGCAGGCTCCGGCCGTCTGGGGTGTGGGCGGGGCGCAGGACTCGCAGCGGAGCGCCCGATGGTTGGAGGTTAGGGCGCCCCAGGGCACCCGCCGCGCCCGTATCCGGCCCATCATTCTCCCCGTCCACCTAAACCTGTGGGGCCGTGATTTATTAACGCAGTTTGCTGCCACCATCCATATCGATGATTAAGCGTACGGCCCTCCCCCTTCGTTGGCTCACTGACGAGCCCGTCTGGGTTGCACAGTGGCCGCTTCCTTTAGAAAAGCTGGAGGCCCTCCAGCACTTGGTCAATGACCAGCTACAGGCAGGGCATTTGGAGGAGTCCACTAGCCCATTTAATACACCCGTATTTGTTATTAAAAAGAGATCTGGCAAGTGGCGCCTCCTGCAGGATCTTCGCGCCATCAACAAAATTATACAGCCTATGGGTCCCTTGCAATGTGGCACCCCCAATCCCAATCTTATCCCATATGATTATAAATTGTTTGTGATAGATTTAAAAGATTGTTTTTTTACCATTCCCCTGTACCCTGAAGACCGGGCCCGTTTTGCCTTAAATCATTCCCAGCCCACTCTACGTTATCAGTGGAACGTGCTCC
>NW_020700699.1:0-2187 GCF_002925995.2 Terrapene triunguis | reverse complement strand
TATCAGTGGAACGTGCTCCCTCAGGGCATGTTGAACAGCCCCACCTTGTGTCAACATTTTGTTGCGCAAGCCTTACGGCCGTTTCGCACGGCACACCCAGATGCTTTAATTTACCATTTTATGGATGATATCCTGGTGGCTCACCTCATCCTTCCTGATACCTGGCTGGACGAATTGCGCCGCCAGCTTGCGACGTATGGTCTAGTTATAGCACCGGACAAAGTCCAGCGTCAGCCGCCCTTTTTGTATCTTGGTCACCGTATGCTCCAGTCATATGCCCGTCCAGTTTGTCCTGAGTTGGTATTGCCCAACCCTCTTACATTTGTACAGCTCCAACAGTTATTGGGATCCCTTAATTGGATTCGCCCTTTTTGCCCGTTGACTACTTCTATGCTATCCCCTCTTTTCTCTGGCCTTCGGCAGGGCCGCCTCCCCGGGGATATTATTTCCGTTTCCCAGGAACAGCGCCAAGCGGTCGCCCTCATTAACCACACCCTGGCCCAGGTGTGGGTCGACCACCGTGAAAGGGAACAGTCCTTTTTTGCCATTTTGCTCCCTACGCTCTCACAACTGACGGCTGTCCTCGCCCAAGAGGGTGCGACAGCGCGTCTCCGTCTAATTGAATGGATTTATTTGACCCACTCCCCACCGCACACTATCCAGACGCTCCCCCAACAGGCCGCAGAGCTGATTTTTAAAGTGCGGGAACGGTCCCGCGCCCTCTTGGGTTGGGACCCCGTTGCCATTATTGTCCCTATCCCAGCCAAGGACTGGGAGCGCGCTGTCTCTTGCAGTGTCACCCTTCAGTTGTCTCTTGCTGACTACGTCGGGGAAATTAAGTATCACATTCCCCCTGACCCCCGTCTCTCGCTCTTGCAACAACGTTGCCTCAACCTCCGATCGTCTTTGTCCGCCGTCCCCATTGAGGGTGCACTTACTCTTTTTACGGACGGCGGCCCAACGCGAGGTGCGGTCAGCTGGCAGGAGCAGGGCAGTTGGCAGGTTCGTTTTACCCTGCCTCAGCGTTCCCCCCCAGCGCGTAGAACTGGCCGCTGTCATATTGGCCTGCCGCTGCTTCCGGGATGACCCTTTTAATCTCATTACTGATAGTCTTTATGTTACTAATGTTCTTAAGTCTCTTCCAGGTTCCTATGTGTCGCCCTCCTGCGATGACAACCTGTTGGCCCTTTTCCTCACCCTGCAACAGCTCCTTTCCTCCCGCTCTAGCCCCCTTTTTGTGGCACATATTCGCAGTCACACCACGCTACCGGGCTTATTGACGGAGGGTAACGCGGTGGCCGACCAGGCGGTCAAATCGGTGGCCTCGATTTTTTCCTCCCCGATCGAAAGCCACGCCTTCTTCCATCAGTCCGCCAAGGCCCTTGCCAAACAGTTTACTCTCCCATTACATCAGGCGCAGGCCATTGTCCGCCAGTGTGATCTTTGTGCCTCCTTAGCCAATAGCCCGGAGTTAGGGGTCAACCCTCGTGGAACCTCGGCTAACCAGCTCTGGCAAATGGATGTCACACACTTTCCTCCTTTTGCCCCCCTGGCAGTATCTTCATGTGTGTGTAGATACCTTTTCCCATTATGTGTGGGTCACCCCCCAGAAGGGTGAAGCCTCTCGTCATGTTATTAATCACATGATTCGCGCCATGGCGATCATGAGTCACCCGTCTCATCTTAAAACCGATAACAGCCCCACCTATTGTAGCTCGGCCTTTGCCTCCTTTTGTGCCACGTGGGACGTTGTCCACACATTCGGTATCCCGTATAACCCCACAGGCCAGGCCATTGTGGAACGGGTCAACCATGCGCTCAAACAGGCCCTGGCCCGCCAAAAACAAAAAGGGGGGATTCCAGTAGGCCTTCCTCCCCGCCAGGAATGGCTGGCTGCGGTGCTCTTTACCCTGAATCATTTGAATTTGACTGATAATTATTCCGCGGCAGAACGTCATTTTCGCAGCCACCAGGCTTTGCCCCGCCCCCTTGTCAAATATCGCAAGGCCCCGGACCCTCAGTGGCATGGCCCAGCGCCCCTTATAACGTGGGGACGGGGGCATGCTGCCGTTTCTCTTCCTACAGGTCCGTTGTGGGTCCCGGCACGTAACGTCCGCCCGTGGCACGGCGATGGCCTGGCACCAGGGACTGTCGAACCCCATTCCGCAATTCAACCTACATCTACAG
>NW_020700698.1:0-5744 GCF_002925995.2 Terrapene triunguis | reverse complement strand
TCCCGAGTTACCTGGTAGCTATGCCTAAGGGGGGGGGTCCCCAACAATCCCTCCTTTGAGAACACTCAACAAACCTTTGTGAGAGTTTTCTCATACTCTAAAGACAGAATGCGATTAAGCTCCATACAATCAGGATCATCAATGAGAGGATATAAGGGAACCTCTGGAGAGGGGGAGGTACAAATCTTACCTATGAGCACTTTACAGCAAATGAGCAAAAGAACAAGAACAAAACATATTACCACACCTGTGAGCAAGATGCGAACAATGCTTCCCCCTATATCTCCTAGTTTCCCTAAACCAGGTATCCAACCCCAAAGGGAATCCAAAATAGTGGGTTCCCCTTCCTGGGCCTTCCACTGATTAAAGGCCCGTTCAGCTGACAAGATGTGCGTGTTAATGTCCTGTGAAAACTCTGGGACATAGGTACAACACTCTTCTCCAATAAGGGCACAGACCCCGCCTCGTGAGGCTAACACATAATCTAGGGCCTGACGGTTCTGTAAAGCCAGCAGTCGAAGCTGGTACAGCTCAGAACTTATGCTTTTCTCTATGGCTAGGGTATCATTGGCAAACTGGGTGAGAAATTTAGACAGTCTTCTGTAAAGTTGGGCTAGTCGTCCCACCCCATAGGAAGGGAGGGCTATCATCTCAAACCTGTCTCTTTCACTGATTGGTTCTATGGTAGCTCTTAAGGACCGATAGTACCTGGGACGACCGGAGGGAGCCTTGGGTAGAATGCGGAGGGGAGGAGCAAGATAGCCTTTGTAACAGCTACCATGCCAACCATTAGGAAGCCATTTGTAGGCACTAATACCACAAACCCAAAAGGCTTCACCATAACTAGCCCTTCCATTGTTACCTTGTGAGTCCTGTAGGGCAGTTTGTGGGGAAAGGGTAAAGAATGCAGCTCCGGTTTGCCAACCTGTGGCGTTCAGTAAAGGAACAGTGAGACTTATACCAGGACCAATATAAAATCTACACTTACTGATGCCCGCAAACCAGGTATGTTTACTTGTACTGGCTTGCTGATAACATATGAGACCAGTGGGTGGAGAACGTAAACGAATAGGCTGGGGCTTACGAGTGGCCTTATAATGGGAAATCCAAGAGCCATGGTGTAGGCCATAAGGAGCTTCCGCAGTACAGTTAGATCGCAAACCTAAATTGTCAGAGGTGCTGCTGCTGGTAACCATCCACCTTTGACAATAGTCTGACCAATTTTGGGGTACTACTCTCCAGGGCAATCCCGCTGAATGATGGGGAGTCTGGGCACATATCCAACAGTTGGAAAGATTGAACTCACGGGCAAAGGCAATTTTCAGGGCCTCATATGTGTTGGTAGCCATATCTGCAGGGATGGCTCCCCATCCTGCATGCGATGTGGGTGAAACAGTAGGTAACAGAAGAATTGCCTCTGTGATAAAAAGAAATACTGTGAGAGACCCTAAACCTAAACCCATATTGTAATTACCACAACCCAAATACCCAGAGTACAATAAGAATTATTGACACTAAACAAGTCAAAAAATAACAAGACCAAATACACAGGCCAGGTCCGCCTTCTGTGAGAAAATAAAACCAATGTTCAGGGTTCTCGCGAGGAGTATGTTGTGACTGTTCAGAAAGATCACAGTGATCCTTACTGTCTTTTGAATAACAGCTTAAGTCCCAAATCGTCGTTAGCAGTCTTCTCCGCAGGCTGGACAGTCCACTGTTTAGGAATGGGCACTGCTTTCAGTCGAGAGTGATGAATCCAGTTCTTGTGTCCTTCGACCTTTGCCGCTGTATGGGTGACAAGCAGGACGGTGTGGGGTCCCTTCCACTTCTCTTGGAGAGGCTCGTCCTTCCAGGTCCGCACGAGAACGGAGTCACCAGGCTGCAGGGAGTGGACCGGAGTATCCAGCAGAAGAGGCTGTGAATCTTTGGTGTACCTGTGAAGAGAAGAAAGAACAGCAGACAGAGAGCACATATACTGAGACAAAAAACCACACCCCACTTCCCATTCCCCTGCCAGAACTGGGGTACCATTCATAGGCCATGCTCTTCCAAACATAATCTCGAAGGGACTAAGCCCTATCCTACCCTTAGGGAGAGCCCGAATGCGAAGTAACACAAGGGGCAAGGCATCAGGCCACTTAAGAGAGGCCTCCTGACAGACCTTTGAGAGGTGTCGCTTGAGTGTCTGATTTGTGTGTTCCACTACTCCACTGGCTTGTGGTCGCCAGGGTGTGTGGAGTTTCCAGGGGATTTGCAGAGCACTTGCTATCTTTTGAACCACTTGAGATGTGAAGTGTGTTCCATTATCAGATTCCATCCACTGAGGAAGGCCGAAGCGAGGAATGATCTCCTTGACAAACTTAAGAGCCACTGTCTTGGCAGTGTTGTCCTGGGAAACTCAGTAAAGTCTATTTGCCACACCAATCCTGGGCCTGGGGTAGGTTCCAGGGTGGCTGGTGGCACTGCTACTCCTGTTCGAGGGTTATTCTTTTGGCAGATTAAACATTCAGCTTGTACCTGTGATGCTAGGGGTTTAAGTCCAGAGGTTAGAAAATATTTAGTCATGAGCTGGGTGAGAGCCTCTCTGCCTGCGTGTGTGGTTTGATGCAGTTTCTGCAACACTGATCGAATCAAGCCCTTGGGCAGGAGGATTTTTCCCTCTGTGGAACAAAGCCATCCCTCCTTTTCCTGGAGACCGAGACTGTCAGCCAGGTTTCTGTCCTCTTGGGAGTACTGAGGGGCTGCAAGCTCACCCACTGATGGGATGAGGGCATGCATTTGGGCATTTTCCTCAGTTGGTGATTTCAGGGTAGCAGCTCGCTTAGCTTCCCTGTCTGCTCTGGCATTGCCCTTGGTTACATCTTGATCTTCCCTTTGATGGGCTTTGCAATGCACCACTGCTACTGCTGAGGGGAGTTGTACTGCTTCTAAAAGTCGGAGAATTTGAGACCCATGCTTGACCGGAGAGCCTTGGGCTGTTAGCATTCCCCTTTGTTTCCATAAACCAGCGTGAGCATGCAATACCCCAAAAGCATACTTTGAGTCAGTAAAGATATTAACCCGTTTGTCTTTTGCCAGCTCGAGTGCCCGAGTCAGGGCCACTAGTTCAGCAAGCTGGGCAGATGTTCCTGCCGGTAAACTCTCAGCTTCCACGGTATCATGAAGAGACACAATAGCATAACCAGCCCTCCTTTGCCCATTCACAACAGTACTACTTCCATCTGTATACCATTCCAAGTCAGCATTTGGGAGTGGCTGATCTTTTAGATCTGGGCGGCTAGCATACTGAACATCTATGATTTCTAAACAGTCATGTTCTTGCTTTTCTGTCTCGGGCAGCAGTGTAGCTGGATTAAGGGAGGGACAGATCTGCAGGGTGACTTCAGGATTCTCTAACAGCTTCGCCTGGTACCGAGCAACCCGAGCCTGTGTGAGCCAAAGACCCCCCTTAGTGTCCAGCAAGGCTTGCACCATATGAGGAACATACACACTTGCACACTTCCTCCCATTGTCAGCTTCTCCGCTTCCCCCAGCACCAGAGCCGTAGCTGCGACCGCCCTCAAGCAGGCTGGCCATCCCTTTGAATCTTGATCCAGTTGTTTAGAAAAGTATGCCACAGGACGCTTCCAGGCACCTAATAGCTGGGTAAGCATTCCCAAAGCTACCCCTTTTCGTTCATGCACATACAGTTGGAACGGCTTAGATAGATCGGGCAAGCCAAGGGCTGGAGCTTCCATTAGCTTCCTTTTCAAGATTTTAAATGCCCTGTCCGCTTCTGGTGACCAATGAAAGGGGTCATGTTCTGCTCCCTTAACACATTCATACAGAGGTTTAGCCCACAGTCCAAACTCTGGAATCCATATTCTGCAAAAGCCTGCCATGCCCAGGAATGCCCTAAGCCTTTTGCGGTTGCTGGGGATTGGAACTTGGCAGATAGCCTTCTTCCTTTCGTTGGAGAGCTGTCTCTCTCCCTGCCTGATGTGAAATCCCAGATATTGAACCTCTAAAAGAGCAATTTGGGCTTTGCTTTGAGATACCCTGTATCCTTGCAGTCCAATAAAGTTTAGGAGACTCACAGTAGCTTTGAGACAAGGGATTAGACCCACAGCAGCAATTAGCAAATTATCCCACTCCTCCAAGTCTCTGACCAAAGCCTGTCAAAACAGAGTGGGGGAATTTTTAAATCCTTGAGCCAATACTGTCCAACAAAACTGCCTTTTAACCCTTCTGTTGTCCTCATTATGCCTTGCAGTATTTTGCTGATCTCAGTTGCTTGGGCACATTCAGCCCCCCTTCCTCTTGGTTGTCAGCAAAGTCTTGGCTGTGAACACTGACCTTGGACTGAGGCCAGCTGTATTTTCCTCTCAGTTAACTCATTCCATGCTTTTTCCTCTCCCTTTCTCGGCTTCTTCTAACTTCCAAAGGAACCTTCCACTCTTCACTCATACACCTTTTCTCCAACCATTAACACATATTTATTGCCATTATACACCTTTTCCAGTAACATAACTTCTGTGCAGAGCCTTGAAGCAACAAACCAGGACGAGCACACTCACTTCTGAGGATTCCTCTCTATACAACCTCTGGTGTCCAATAGCTTTCCCTTTTAAACCTTAAATGCCTTCTCTGTCTTCCTTCTTCTTAGCCTTAGCTGTAACCTGATTCTGCTCCACTTCAGACAACAGGGTTCTCATAAGTATATTACAATCATCCCAGTCAGACTTATTGCTAACTAGACACCCTTCAAAAATAGAAATGAACTTGCTTGGATTCATTGAGAATTCTCCAGCCTCTGCCTTGAAAGCGGCCAAATGTACAGGGTCAAAAGGTACGTGCGAAAATACAGATACTATCTGTGCTGCCCGCTCTTGCGTTCCTGGCCGAGCTACCACACTCTCAGTAATCAACGGATACAATCCCACGGGGGGGGGGCACTCTCTAAAGCCTGTGGGGGTGGAGGAGCCGAAGGGGACACCGATTCTGGCATTACAACAGTGGGAGGATTCTGGAGTTTAGCAGCACATACTACCGAGTCTGTCGGAGTCAAATGGCACTTGAGCAAAATATCAGTCCTATTTCTTAACACCATAAACGTATACGCATAGAGATGTTCATTCCATTTACCTGTTCTCTGACAAAACAAAAGCAACTGAAGGATCGTGTTATAATTAAGTGATCCTTCCGGTGGCCACCTTTCTTGGCACTCCAGCTGGTACTGAGGCCAATCAACTGTACAGAACCTTTTCAATTTACTTTTAATTAACTGATCAGATCCAAACACCTTCCAGTTCACCAGAATGCATTCTAAGGGTGTACACTGTCCCCTGCCGGCTGTACTCTGTCCCTGCCCCATACTGAGGGAGACTCTGGGCGTCCCCAGGTCAAAACAGGCAGACTCTGGGCGTCCCCAGGTCAAAACAGATAAAGTCCCCACTGGACTGTTCCTACCTTATCCAAGGGTCCGGTTCTGCACCGTCGCTCTATCCACGGGACCGGTTCCCCACCCTGCTTCTCCACTGTCTGTGTGCGTTGCACCGTTGTGCCCTCCGGGGTCGAGCAAACCACGTCTCTGCCGAGGCCCCCGATGAAGTCACCGGTGCGCGCTGGGCGTCGGTCGTCGCTGTAATCTGTCGGCCACCAGGAGGGATCCGGGCAAGGCTAAATTTCAGCCTCGAGCCCCACGTTGGGCGCCAAAACTGTCACCGCCTGAGGGGCTCGAGGCGGACTTCAAAGGGTCCGTTGGC
>NW_020700697.1:0-10140 GCF_002925995.2 Terrapene triunguis | reverse complement strand
CCTAAGTCTTAACAGGCGCTTTAAGAATGACTTGTAATTTCTGCTGACAACCACTGGAAATTTTCTTTGTTGGATATTTTTAAATCTTGCAAATAGAATCCATGGAACTTCACATTCTTATTTTCTTTTTATTGTCTCAGAAAACTAAAGGTTGTTACATTTGGAATACCAATATTTTATCTTGTAGTTCTGTGTTAAAATTCAAGCTTGGCTTTAATTGTTTATGAAGATGCTGTAATCCATTGATAGTATTTTTAATATTAAAATACTACTCACCTAAATATAGTCCTTATTAACCAGTCTATATAAGTTAGTAACAAATGAGTCTCCAATCTAGATAGCCCTTAGCTGAATCAAATGAACACAAACCAAGCTGCCTAAACAAAGGCTATTGCTCTTTAATGCTATGGTGTTCACTCTCCTAAAGGAAAAAAAAACCTATTGACTTATATTACTGTTTTCCCATAAGAGTGAAATACTCTGTACTCCAGGTGTTTCCAGTTGCATGCACAGAGCCATCTAGATGGGGAGACTTCAGGGTGAAAGTGTGTGGCTGAGATGACGGAGTCAGGAAGATGGATTAAAATGTATTGGGCACAGGAGAACTTTCAGATAGATGGAGCGCCTGTACAGCAGGGATGGACTCTTCTTTAACCAATGTGTAGCCATACTGGTGACACACAGAACTAACTTTGCTTTGGTTGTTTAAATTACAAATGTGGTGTAAAGCCAACAGGTACTGAAGAGCACTTTGGTCAGATAAAGACATCTGTTGGTGAGGTCTGTAATATAAAGGCAGCTGGCTATCCGGTAGAAAGGGCAGGACAGAAATTAAGAGGGGATGGATTGAGATCAGAGGTACATTTCAGGAATATAACAGGGTGTCAGCCACTTAAAGGTAGTTGACGTGCTAGGTATTATTGAAAAATTAATGGAATATTTGCAGTGAGGGGAGACTAGGTTGTAGAGGTGAAGAAATAGTATTAAACCTGAAAGGATTTAGAGATTCTAAAGAGAGAGAATTTCTAAGGCTATGGCTACATTTCAAGATGTAGAGTGCTGAGAGTTAAACCAGCCCTCAGAGACCATAGCAGGGAAAGCGCTGCCGTGTGTTCACACTGTCAGTTGCCATCTTGCAACGCCACAGAAAGCAGTGCACTGTGGTAGCTATCCCAGTGTGCAAGTGGCTGCAGCGTGCTTTTCAAATGGGGAAGAGGCATGGAGTGTGACGGGGAGTGTGTTGTGTGTATGTTGGGGGAGAGACTGTGTTTTGCGGGGCAGAGAGTGTGTCAGCAAGCTGTCTTGTAAGTTCAGACAGCGGCAAGGGGAAACCCCAACATCAGCCCCCACCCCCACCCCGCACCCTTCTCTCACAAATACACACACAGCAGCAGCAGCATTCCACAGTAATGGTTTGCTTTGTCCCGGAGCAGATAAGCATGCCGGCTGTCAGAAACGGAGCTTTGAAAGGGGATAGCCGTGTGCCTGCAGCCAAGTTCAAAACAATGACCAGAGTGGCCACTTGATTTCAGGGGATTATGGGATGTTTCCGGAGGCCAATCACAGCACAGTAATGCAACATGTCGTCCACACCGACACCCAGGCATTTCAGCCAGGGCGCAGCAAGCTCTATGCTTCTCATGGAGGTGGATTACCAGGGGCACTCCAGCCATGGAGTCTAGGTGCTCTAAGTGCCTTGCCAGTGTGGACACCTCAGGAGTTAGGACGCCCAGGGCTGATTTAATGTGCTCTAACTTGCAAGTGTAGCCAAGCCTTAAGTCGAGAGGACCATACTGTATAGTAGTAGTACACCTCTACCCCGCTATAACGCGACCCGATATAACACAAATTCAGATATAACGCGGTAAAGCAGCGCTCTGGGGGGGCGGGGCTGCGCACTCCGGTGGATCAAAGCAAGTTCGATATAACGCGGTTTCACCTATAACGCAGTAAGATTTTTTGGCTCCCGAGGACAGCGTTATATCGGGGTAGAGGTGTATCTATATAGATACAGTTCCTAACTCCTAAAAATAAAATAGGGTTATATTACGGACTACTGCATTGGGTAAAAGATAATTGTTGCCTCTAAAAGTGACAGCACAAACAACAGTGCCGCTCAATGAATGGTAATAACACAGGAAAGGTTTTCATTGTGTCTGGCCATCTAGGTATACAGCTACCAACTTCCCCATCAACATAGTAGCTGGCTGTCCAAACAGCTATGGACAACTCATTGAAAACATTGTGTTTAAGGCACAGTAGCAGTCAAAATAAAAAATAGGATAAATAGGTTAGAAAATAATTCTGAAAATTATTAAAATGCCACTGTATAAAGTAATGATATTCCGTCACCCTGGATGCCAGTACCACAAACACAGAAAGGGTTTAGAGATGAATGGTGAAAACTAGAGATATGGAAAGATTTCCATGGGGAAAAAAGATGATTCAGAGAAGAGATAAATAAGGAGGCAAAATGTAAAGCAGTGGTCCCCAAACTGTGGGGCGCATCTCCTAAGAAGGCACAGAGGACATTCGGGGGGTGCACGGCAGGGCTGGCCAGCCCCCATAGGGGGCAGGGAGGGAGCACCTGCCAGCCGCAGCTCCAGCCACAGCTCTGCTCCACTCCGCCACAGCCACAGCTCTGCCTTCATTCCCTCTCCACCCCCATCCTCAGTTCTGCTCCCAGCCCCTCCTTCAGCCCAAGCTCCTCTGCTGAAGAAGCCTTGGCTGTGCTGTAATGGAGGTGGGACACAGACAGATTCCATTACTGGTAAGTGGGGATGCGACAGGAAAAGTTTGGGCACAAATATGTGTAAAGGTATGTAAAAATAATGAATGATATAGAGAAAATAATCCAAGTGCGTGTTTCCCTTTTCTCATAATACTTGGACCAAAGGACATCCACTGAAATGGAGAGACAACACATTTTAAATTGATAAAATACGTTTGCAACACGCAATAAATCTGTGAAACTCACTGCCAAAGTATACCATTGAGACCAAAAGCCTACCAGGATTTTCAAAATGGTTTAGGCATTTATATAAATGAAAATGCCTACAGTTACACTAGGCAGGGTAAGAAATATGAGAAATGCAAGCCTTTCTACTTGAGGTCATAAGCCAATCACTTAAGTATCTGAAACTAGGAAGAAGCTTCCCTTATGGGCAAGTTATTCCTTAGCTGTGCATTAAGGGGTTTCTTGCATGTTCATCGGAAACATGAGGTATCGGCCACTGTTGGAGTTAGCTTACTGGAGTAGATGAACCACGGAGAGTGATTTGATTTAGCAATTACTAAATTCCTCCTGAGCAAAGTTATAGTAACTGAATGTTCATCACAAAATCATACTCTGACTGCTACTGCTTGCTTTTCTTACCCCAGGCTCTGACACCCATGTTTTAAGAAAACCTTTATACTAATTCTTGACTGAAGCAACTTTATAGACTTGCATCTTTCCACATGGTGTGGGCTGCAATACTGACCAAGCCAAATAAGATTTTTTTTCCTGAGAATTGTAACTATTAACACTTGTCTGTTATCAGCTTTCGAGGCTAAATGTAGATCCAGAATACTACCACCATCTCCAATCACCCTCCCTCCCTTAAATAAATAAATAAAAGCAGAAAGTGTCAAAATGGTACTTTGGGTACTGTCCCTCTACTGAAACTGACCGTCACAGATTAGGAGCTGAATGCATTTACTGTATCCCGTGTGAGGAAAGAATTTTCTTCTATAAGCCTAAAATAGGGCAGAAAAATAAGTCCGGCAACAATATGGATTTACTTGCTATGGAACATTATTAAAGCAGAACTACCAAACCAGAAAGCATAGCCTTGTAAACTTAAAGCAGTGTCATTTTTGATCTAGGTGTTTTGGTCTCAGAAGAAATGCTTAATCTTCTAAATGAAGCTGAACATTTTTTCCCTGAATGGATTTCACGAAAATGTTAGTGTAGTGTCAGTACAGTTTACTTGCAAGTAGATTTCCACCAGGATGAATCTCCATTGATAGAGTAGCATCATAGAACTCTTATTTTACCATAGAAATCAGTGCTAGGTGTGGATAGTTGTAAACAGTGCTTAGCATAGATTTTTAGTAGCACCAGCAAGGGTGAATCTATAAAGATTTGATGAAATTTAATAATGATTCAGGTTGGCAAATTCTGGCTTTATATCCAGGTCTGATTTTTAGATTTGGAAAAAAATGTTAACTAATGGTACCTACTAGGGCTGTCAGGTGATTAAAAAATTAATTGTGCAATTAAACAATAATAGAATACCATTTATTTAAATATTTTTTATTTTAATTACAACACAGAATACAAAGCGTACAGTGCTCACTTTATATTTATTTATTATTACAAATATACCTCTACCTCGATATAACACTGTCCTCAGGAGCCAAAAAAATCTTACCACGTTATAGGTGAAACCGCATTATATCAAACTTGATTTGATCCACCGGAGCGCGCAGCCCCGCCCCCCCAGAACGCTGCTTTACCGTGTTATATCCGAATTTGTGTTATATCAGGTCGCGTTATATCAGGGTAGAGGTGTATTTGCACTGTAAAAAAACAAAAGAAATAGCAGTGCCGGTTACAAAAGTGCCATGCGAATGCCTGTTCTCATTTTCTGGTGACATTTTAAATGAGAGACAGGCAGCATTATCTCCTGCAAATGTAAACAAACTTGTTTGAGCGATTGGCTGAACGAGAAGTAGGACTGAGTGGACTTGTAGGCTCTAAAGTTTCACATTGTTTTGTTTTTGAGTGTAATTATGTAACAAAAAAAATCTACATTTGTAAGTTGCACTTTCATAATAAAAAGATTGCACTACAGTACTTGTATGAGGTTTAATTGAAAAAGACTGTTTCTTTTGTTTATCATTTTTGCAATGCAAATATTTGTAATAAAAAATATTAATATAAAGTGAGCAGTGTACACATTGTATTCTGTGTTGTAATTGAAATCAATATATTTGAAAATGTAGAAAAACATCCAAAAATATTTACTGAATTTCAATTGGTGTTCTAGTGTTTAACAGTGCGATTAAAACTGCAATGAATCGTGATTAATTTTTTTTAGCTAAGCGTGTGAGCTAACTGCGATTAATTGACAGCCCTAGTACCTACATATGTAGTTTATTTTCTTGTTTGCAAGACCTGTGTACAGTGAAAGACTCCTGGCTGCACGTTTTATTTAAATATAAATTCAACTGTAAACCAAAAGTAAGATTTGGCCCCATACAACAAGTCTATGCAGTCCTCCATCCCTGATATTGTCTTTGAAGATGCCTGGTACCTCCTTGCCTTTACCAAGCAGTCTTGCCAAAACTGCAAATTTCTTCTGTTAAAGGAACAGAGGTATCTGAAGAGGGATCCCATACATATGCACAGTATTATGGCCCCTTCATCTTCCTTCAGAGCTTATTGGAGTCCATTTTAACTTTCCACTCCAAGCCCAGCTGATGAATAAAATTGGGCCAGCCTCTCATTCCAGCCACTGTAGGAACTTTACCACTGGAATGCCAAGGGCTAGTTTGATTATTCAGCACCGTTGTGCAAGGCACCCCGTCCATTCCCTTCCACAAAATCTTCCTGTTATTCATAAAGATATTGAAGCCAATGTCCAAAATAAAAATGCTGCCATCTTGGTAAACCTCATGCATCCCATACACAATCTGCTTGTGTCTGAGAATCTGACCCTTAATGGACAGGATAAGCATCCCAATCTCCTCTTTCTAGATAGTTTGGATGCCCCTGCTGCTAGATAGTGGAGTTGTCCTTCGTCCTGGTGCAGAGGGATGCCTCGGTCACCGGGACTTAGCCCTTGCGCTTCATGCAGCAAGTCTGTGCCTTTGAGTGAGCTGCCTCAAGTGCTTAGGGGCAGCTCATAGGAAAGACCTCTGCCAAATTTGTAAAGAATTCAAGCCCCAGATCCAGAAGGACAGTGCTGCTTGTCTGAAGGTCCTCCTCGGGGAGGCAGCCCTAAGACTGGCCTCAGAGCCACACTGAGACTCAGCACCTCGACCTCTGCGCAGAGCACTCCTCCATCAATGAGAGTCCCTCAGCACTGATCGTCTTCGCTGGTGCCTAAGAAGAAACACTGCAAGTACCAGGAGAAGAGCTGATCTCCGGTGCCAAGGGACAAAGGGGACAAACAGAGTGAGACCCATGTCAGGCTGCTTTTCATCCCCAGCGCTGCATTGCCTGGTGCCCACAGCCCCAGCTTCACAGCGTCATACGATGCCCACTCAAGACCAGTGTACCCATCAATTTGTGGTCCCGTCAACTCCCAACGCCTTTGCGGCTGCAAGGAACCTTATGACCCTGTTGGCGCCACTGGTGCCCCCAAGTGGCAGGGAGTCTGTGCCAGCACCTCGACCGGCACTGCGTCAGCTGACCAAGGGGAAACCCGTGCTGAAAGCCTCCAAGTCCCCAAGGCGACCTGCTCCAGCACCCAATGCCATGGCACTGTTCTGGTGTCCATAGTGCATCTCTTCGCCCCCATCGGACTCAGAGGGGGAATTGTATTCCTACCGCTGAAGCAGTCAACCGCACTGTTCCCCTGGCCACTCCCACTCTGTCACAGCACTGAGCTCGTTGGAAACTCTGGGGGCCTGGCCACCGTACCCATGGGCCCCATCCGCCATGCAGTGGCCTTTTTGGAACCAGTGGGGGTTTCCACCACCTCAAGGGACCCCTTTGAGATTATCTTATTTGATTGTCTCAGAGGCTAGAGCACCCCCGGTACCACATACCAAACACGATACCGAACCCCAGGGGGAAGACTTGCAGGCTGCTGCTGACATTGAGGCACCAATTGAAGTTCCCCATCATGTTCTAGCCTCATCCTCTCTGAATAAGGCCTCAGTGGCACCTGGAGTCTCTCCACCTCCAGATGACCATAAGGCATACCAGGACCTAATGAAGCAGGTAGCCTCAAACCTATGGGTCCAAGGGGAGGTGGTTATTCTGGCTTGTGTTCTTCCCCCTTGTTGTTAATATTAACTGTGTTAATTATCTGATGAGAAATTTTTTTTTTTTTAGTGAAGACTGAAGCAAATTTGGCATTGAGCACCTCAGCCTTCTTGATGATGTCTGTTTTTAGCTCTCTTTCCCTGTTAAGTAGTGGACCTCCATTTTCATTGTTTTCTCTTGCTCCTAATGTATTTATAGAACCTCTTCGTATTGCCTTTTATGTTCCTTGTTAGATGTAACTCATTTTGTTCTTTATCCTTTCTTATTTTTGTCCTACATGCTTGTGCTATTCTTTTGTATTCATCCTTAGCAATTTGTCCATGCTTCTGCATGTTCTAGGATTCCTATTTTAATTTTCAAGTCCTTAAAGAACTCCTAATGCAGCCACATTGGCCTCTTAACTAGTCTTCCTATCTTGCCTTTGCATTGGGATAGTTTGCTGTTGTGACTTAAATAGTCTTTCAGAAACTGTCAGCTTTCCTGAACTCCTTTGTCCCTTTTATGGGGGAACACACGGAAAGTAATATATCTAAAAACAGACATTATTTAAACATCTAGGAAATGAATTTTATGCAGTAGATTTTGCCTCAGTGCCTTGTGTGTGTGTGTGTGTGTGTGTGTGTGTGCTTGTCCTGATCCAGATCCATTGACATCTATGCAGATGTGTCAACTCTATGGGTTTACCAACTCATCTTTGGGGAACTCTCCTGTGATTAGTTGTTCTTCACCATTTTCCTGGGGAAATGCAGATAATCAGAGATACTGCACAGGCTTAGGGACAACCCAACCTTTGGCTACTGGAGCAGGCAGAAGCCCGACCACGCCCACCATCTATCAGCTATAGAAACAAAGGGCTGAGGGCCTCAACTGTGCTCAGCCTTTGATTCTGGTCAGCTGGGAAGCATCTACTCTTCCTGCCCCTAGCCCCTCCACCCAGACAGTGTGGACTAGGCCCATGTTCTCCCCACTCCTTGAGGTGTGTGCTTCCCCCTCTAAGTGCTGCTGTCCCTCACCGAGTGTAAGGTGGCAGCCATTTGCCTCATATGTCCCATGTATGGACTGCAGGACCCAGCTTCCTCCTTAATATGGGCTTCTTCTGGGGAAGTACAGTGGTCTCCTCTCCTTCTGGCTCGAAGAGATGGTCAAATGCTTCCTACGTGTTCAGGAGACTGCTGTCCATTCAGTCCCTTGGAGTGCCAGGATCTTCAGGAATGGGCTGCAGCTTCCCCCCAACCCAGCAGTGCCCACTTCTCAGACTAAGTGGTGCTGAATTCCACCCTGCTGGCTTTGTTCAACTTCACCCTTATGGGGTGGGGCGGTTTCCCCTGGGCCAGCAGGGTTGGAACCAGAACTTAACATCTCAGTCTGCACATCATGGAGTGGGAAGCAGCACCTCAGAGGAACATGGGGAGGGAATAGGGTAGGAGCAGCAGCAGCATAGGTGCTGGAACTACGGGTGCTGGAGGCGCTGCCACACCCCTTGGCTTGAAGTAGTGATAACGGCCCAAAGGCATGGTTTCCACCTTCACCACCCCCGCTATAAACATTGTTCCAGCACCACAAAGAAGCAGTAGCTCAGGGGAATATGGGCAGCAGCTCAGGGGTCATGGGGAAGCACCAGCACTCATCCTAGGAGGGATGGGAAGGGGGCAGTAGAATGTCTGTTTGGGGGGCTCATAAGGAGAGCACTATGGGGAAAGAGCCAGTTGCGTGGGGAGATTTGCGGATTTCTTGGCCAGGGTAGACAAGAAGAAGATCACAGAGGCAGGGGTGTGGTGTGGTGTGTCCAAATGCAGGAATGGAACTTCTGAATACTGGGAAATCTTGCTCTTCTCCTAGGCCCTGCCTCTAAGCCCTTTTATTCACAAGGAGAAAAGGGGTGGTGGTGACTAGAGTTAACTAACCTGAGGTAAAATCCTAGTGAAGATAAGGCAGGGTGTAGTTTTCACACGATTTAGCAGGTTGTGTTAAAGACCATGAGAGATCCTAGGATATATCTTGACCTACTAACTTGTGTGAAACCTATCAACTGCCTTGTCTTCACAAGAATTTTACCTCAGGTTAGCTAATGACTTAAATACATACCCTTTTTCCTAGTGAAGGTGCCCCCCAAAAGGTAGATCCTATGTTTGTGCTGCCCCACCCCTTATGATGTGTAGGGGTTAAGTTGGTGGAGGCAACTGCTAACTGTTCTGGTCCTCTGAGGTGTACGTGCGGAAGGTCTGTAGGGAACGTGTGAGGATGGAGTAGCGGAATGTATACCAAATGAGTGGCTATATTTATGTAGAATGAATCAGAATGGGTAATAGCACTTTCCATACCTACCCATTCATTTATTTTCTCTGGGGAACCATGTGTGGGTAGAATGAAAGTGGATGTGAAATGACAATGAGTTGGGTATGTAATGGAATAAATGCAGGGAGTGGGTATGAATGGGAGAAATGGCAGCAGTGCTTGTGAATTTATACAAGTGTATGTATAACCTATACATATCTATGCTAATTAGAATCTACTGGGTTTCTCTTTTTAAGTGTTGGTAGTCTTCCCATTAAAGTCAACGGGTATTGGATTAGGCTCATAGTATGCCTTATTTTGTAATAAGGACATCATTCCACTTACACTGCCTTCGTTCTCAGAATTTATAAGGCAGTACATTTATCTTTGGTTTTTATACACTATTGCATAGCTACCAGTTTTCCAAAAACATCCACTTTCCAAATGAAGCTGTGCTATGCAAGCTCAAGACTAAATTTCACTTGTTTTTTACCTTTAAAAAAAATTCTTCTTGGTAATGCCTGTTCTACTAGCTGATGGTCTTGATTTAAAATGTAGTTATGCAAGGTAGTTTTTGTGTGAAATCTCTGCATTCCTCATGGCACTTTGTTAGAAAGAGGAACATTAAGTTTAAATGAACATTCTTTGTATCCTAGCAACAGGATATGATTAATAATACCTCTCACATAAGTATTTGTAGATAAGTGCCTGAAAGTGAAAGCAGATTCAGAATTGGTTGATGAGAGATTGGTAGGGCAGTCAGAGAGAGAGAGAAAGTAATGTGATAATTTGTAGTGATCTTAGCTATAAAAAGAAAGAAAATAAAGGATATATTTATTGAGAGAAATCTCTCCAAGTGCAAAACAGGATGCATAGAGAAGTTCCCT
>NW_020700696.1:0-2513 GCF_002925995.2 Terrapene triunguis | reverse complement strand
GTGTGTGTGTGTGTGTGTGTGTGTGTGTGTGTGTGTGTGTGTGTGTGTGTGTGTGTGTGTGTGTGTGTGTGTGAGAGAGAGAGAGAGATTGCTGTGCAGAGAGCCCAGGAAGGGAGGCAGGGGCTGATGTTGGCATTTTCCCCCTCCCCCAGGACTGGTTGCTTCCTGCCTGTCTGAACTTGCAAGACAGCATGCTGACACTCTGTCCCCCAAAACACACTGTGTCTCTCCCCCACTCCATACACACACACACACTCTTCCCCAAGTTGAAAAGCAGCTTGCAATGTAGTGGGATGCCCATGGAACAATGGGATTGGGAAACCTGCATCATGTGATGCTGTGCCCGCCCCATGAGGCATTGCAAACCCTTCCCAAAGCACCCTGTGGCCAGCTGCACAGTGGGATAGCTACCAAAATGCACTGTTGTCTTTGCCATTGCAAGAGCTGCTAATGTGGATGTGCTCTGGTGTCACAAGGAGCACAGTGTAGACATGCAACAGTGGTTTATTTCCAGCGTTTTAATAAAAGTGGTATAACTTGTGGCACAGAAACTTGCCAGTGTAGACATACCCTGTGTAATATCAGACAGTAGAATCTTATAACTTTACATACAATTTTGCCACACATGTTTTGCCAGGACAATAATGATCGGTGAATTATGAGTTTTCAGATGCATTTTCTCACAAGACATGCTTTGTATAAAATATATCATAGTCTTGTAAAAGTGGTGAACACAGAGGTACAGCTGTCACACAGCATTCCAGACTGAAAAGACTAGAGGTGAAATCTGGGCCGCATCGAAGTCATTGGGAGTTTTGCCATTGACTTCAAGGAATATGTCTACTCTGCAATAAATGCCCTCGGTATGGCCTCAGCTGGTTCTGGTCAGCTAACTTGGATTCACAGGGCGTGGGCTTTGGGGCTATAAAATTGCTGTGTAAACATTCAGGTTCAGGCTGAAGCCTGGGCTCTGAGATCCCATGAAGTAGGAGGGACTCAGAGCCCAGGCTCCAGCCTGAAGGTCTACGCTGACATTTTATAGCCCTGTAGCCCAAGTCCGAGTCAGCCGACCAAAGCTCAGACTCATTTCCGTGGGTTTTTTAATCTCAGTGCAGACATACCGAGAGAGGCCCGAATTTCATCCTAATTGGTTTTTAGCACATTATAATATGATTGAGTACTCTGCATGTAGAACTCCCATTGAAGTCAATGGACATACTGTGCATACACTGCTTTACAGGACTGAAGCCATCATTTAAAACTAATGAAACCACTTAAAAAATTGAACAACAAATACGCACTCCTATTTCTAGTTATTGTATACTATACCGTTCCCTAAATGTATGGCTCAGATATTAACTCTTATTAAGATTTATTAAGTAGGGGAGAGTGGTGGTGTTCTTGCCAAAGAAACTAGATGTTTCTGCTAAAATATCAGCAGTGAAGTAGTTAACGTTACTATTTGCACTATTGTCACTCAGCCTCAGCTTGAACAATTCCTGAAGTGTAGCTCAGTTCTTTTAAGGTTGAGTGCTCCACGCCCAGACACCTCATGCAAGGTCTGTGTAAACAGGTTACACATAGAGGCTCTAAGGGTATGGCTGCACTGGAAATGGATCAAACTAGGTTGCTAAAAATAGAAGTGTAGTCATGATGGCATGAGTGGATGTTTGTCACACCTGTGTATATAGGGTCTTAAATGAGATCATGCTCAGGGTAGCTACCCCGGCCCATTGCTTGCACCTCCATGGCTACACTTCTATTTAGCATGCTAGTTTGATCAGAACTAATGCAGGTATGTCTCTTTGATCTGGAAGTCACGCCTCGCAGCTAGAGTGTAGACATGCCCTAAGAGGTTTAGGAAAGGTTGTAGTAGCAATGGAAGCCCCTGCTGAGGAGGCTGAGGTCTGTGGATCTGTGTAGTAATGAAGCCATTGGCTAGTGCCCTGCACTACTTTTGCCACAGCCCCGAATCCTCCTGATTGAGTGTCCTTGCACAGCCTATATCCCTGTCCAGAGGAACCACAGTGGTTCAGCTGGATTTAGAACTTTTGCGGCTATGGTGAGCTCTGAGCAGCATTTGGCCTTGCCCAGAGCTATGTGTTGTTTGTCTCAGCAGCTCATACTGACAATAACCAAAAGGGTGAGATTTTTTTAAAGTGAAAGCTTAGATGTGATCACCAGATAAGTCCTGGTATGGAGTGACCACAATGAATTGGCTCAGTCCGAACCCTGTGGTCCATAATAAAAACTCTGCTAGATACTTCTCTATATCAGTAACACACTTTGTGGTACTATAATTTACAGCCAGATTCAATAAAAACTCCATCCTTAACAGGGCCTTTGTGAACTCCAGGACATGGGTTTTACTGAATCTTGATGTTCACCATTGCTTTAAATTATAGACAAACTAAAAGGGCACAATATTAATAAATATCATTCTATTGCAGCACACAAACCAAAGCGAAAGTAATGTTAGAGCTCTGATTTAAAACACAGCAAATGAGGAGACT
>NW_020700695.1:0-1613 GCF_002925995.2 Terrapene triunguis | reverse complement strand
CCCTGGCAGGACGGGTAGAGCCAGGATACGGGTGGCGAAGGGGCGATGCCCGGGCGGGGCGGGTGAAGCCGGGATACGGGCGGTGAAAGGACGATGCCCTGGCAGGGCGGGTAGAGCCAGGATATGGGGGGCAAACGGGTGATGCCCGGCGAGGTGGGTAGAGCCGGAATACGGGGGGCGAAGGGATGATGCCCGGGCAGGGCAGGTAGAGCCGGGATATGGGGAGGCGAAGGGGCGATGCCCTGGCGGGGCGGGTGGAGCCGGGATACGGGCGGCGAAGGGGCGATGCCCGGGCTGGGCGGGTAGAGCCGGGATACGGGCGGCGAAGGGGCGATGCCCGGGCAGGGCGGGTAGAGCCGGGATACGGGCGGCGAAGGGGTGATGCCCGGGCAGGGCGGGTAGAGCCGGGATACAGGGGGGCGAAGGGGCGATGCCCGGGCGGGGCGGGTGGAGCGGGGATAGGGGCGGCGAAGGGGCGATGCCCGGGCGGGGTGGGTAGAGCCGGGATACGGGCGGCGAAGGTGCGATGCCCTGGCAGGGCGGGTAGAGCCGGGATATGGGGGCGAAGGGATGATGCACTAACAGGGCGATTGGAGCTATTAAGCACCAGGTTTGCGGAAGGGGCAGAACTTTTGAGGGCACCTCCGGGTGGGACGGAACCAAGCTGAGGAGAGTCCGTGCTGGGACGGCTCCTGACCCCAACAGGGGGTGATCGCTTGCCCTGGTGCAGCACTGCTCACCCTGGTGCAGCACTGCTCACCCTGCAACTCCACGCACTTCACAAAGGAAGTCAGCCAGGTCAGACTAGGAATGAGTTTCCAAAGTGGGGCAGTGGATCTTTGCTGCTGGCGTGCCAGGAATATCGCCCTGGCTGAGCCCTTGGGGAAGTGCTCTGGGGACCCAGCCAGCGCTTACGGGGAAGGGAGAAGGCAGTGCGGGCTGGACTGGATTCGCTAATCGGGTCTGAAGAGTCTAAGATATTATTGGGGTTTGCATGTTACAACTGTAGAGTGACTGGAGTTGGAGGCTCCCTCTCCCAAGTTGTCAAGGTCCCCGTGGTCCTAGCTGAGGAGTGCAAGGTCACATTTTCCTATCTGAACTCCTAGGTCCTTCCCCACTAACTCCCCCCTCGCTCATTTCCCTCAGGTCTGCAAGGATCGCAGGTGCCAGAATGCTTCCTTCTTTGAGCTGGAGAAGTGCATTTCCCAGTGCCACGGCCACGGGGTGAGTAACCATCCCCGAGCTTTGGTAGAGTCCTGAGTTTGGCTCAGGTTCTCCAGTGAGGTGAGCGTCTCACAGCCAAGTGGCCACCTGCCCTTTGCATCTGGGTCCAGTAGAGAAGGGGCTGAGTTGGTCTGTTTGAGTCAGGGGCCGAGTTCGAGGGGGGCAGGTTGGATCACCAGGGTTCTAAGGACCTGGGTTCTAGATCTGAACTTCACCTCAGTTTGGGAGTGGTCGGAGCGTGGTTCAGATGCCTGTCGTAGCTTAGTGCCCGGCCATGCTCAGAAGCCCGGCTGAGACCTTCGAGCAGGAGGAAGATTCATAGGCCAGAAGGAGCCATTCTGCTGAAAAGTTTAGAGGGGATGAAGATTTGGTCTCCACAGGCAGGGCTC
>NW_020700694.1:0-5417 GCF_002925995.2 Terrapene triunguis | reverse complement strand
CTGGATCCCCACTTTGAACTTTAGGGTTCAAATGTAGGGGCCTGCATAAAAACTCCTAAGCTTATCTACCAGCTTAGCTTTGGTCCGCTGCCACCATCACAAGAATTCCCTCCCTGGGAAGCCTTGAGAAACCTTTCACCAATTCCCTGGTGAACACAGATCCAAACCCCCTTGGATCTTAAAACAAGGAGAAATTAACCATCCCCCCTCCTTCCTCCCACCCTCCTTTCACCAACTCCTGGTGAATACAGATCCAAACCCCCTTGGATCTTAAAACAAGGAGAAATCAATCTGGTTCTTAAAAAAGAAGGCTTTTAATTAAAGAAAAAGGTAAAAATCATCTCTGTAAAATCAGTATGGAGAATAACTTTACAGGGTAATCAAACTTAAAGAGCTCAGAGGACCCCCCTCTGTCTTAGGTTCAAAGTACAGCAAACAAAGATACACACTCTGGTAAAAAGGTACATTTACAAGTTGAGAAAACAAAGTAAATCTAAGACGCCTTGCCTGTCTTTTTACTTACTAGTTTGAAATAGGAGAGACTTGTTTAGAAAGATGGGGAGAACCTGGATTGATGTCTGGTCCCTCTCAGTCCCAAGAGCGAACCACCCCTTAAAACAAAGAGCACACACAAAAGCCTTTCCCCCCCCCAAGATTTGAAAGTATCTTGTCTCCTTATTGGTCCTTGGGTCAGGTGTCAGCCAGGTTACCCGAGCTTCTTAACCCTTTACAGGTAAAAGGATTTGGAGTCTCTGTACACAGAGAGCTGTTACCCTTCCCTTCATAGTTATGACACGCCCCCCAAATCACAGATAGTGTTGGACGTTCGGTTCCACACTGGCTGTGATTTCTTCCTGGAGTTCTAGGAGAAAACAGAGTTAATAAGACATACTACTGATTATATAAAAACTAACAATGTTTCATTCCAAGAACAATTGTTAACCAGTTAACTCTGGGAAACTTTCCCGGGAGAGTGCATCAGCCACTTTGTTAGAAGCTCCCGAAATGTGTTGTATTTCAAAATCAAAATCTTGGAGAGCTAAACTCCACCGAAGAAGTTTTTTGTTATTTCCCTTGGCGGTATGAAGCCACTGTAGCGCAGCATGGTCTGTTTGTAGTTGGAAACGCCGTCCCCAAACATATGGGCGTAGCTTTTCCAGCGCGTACACAATGGCGTAGCATTCCTTTTCGCTGATTGACCAGTGACTTTCCCTCTCAGACAGTTTTTTGCTGAGAAACACGACAGGATGGAATTCTTGATCCGGTCCTTCCTGCATTAAAACTGCTCCCACGCCTCTCTCGGAAGCATCTGTGGTTACTAGGAACGGTTTGTCAAAGTCTGGGGCCCTTAGCACAGGGTCAGACATGAGTGTTGCCTTAAGCTGGTTAAAGGCCTTTTGACACTCATCAGTCCACTGAACTGCATTTGGCTGTTTCTTTCTGGTTAGGTCTGTCAGCGGGGCGGCGATTTGGCTGTAGTGTGGTACAAATCGCCTATAATATCCGGCCAAGCCTAAGAAGGATTGGACCTGTTTCTTTGACTTTGGAACCGGCCACTTTTGGATAGCATCCACTTTGGCCTGTAGGGGATTTATAGTTCCTTGACCCACCTGGTGCCCCAGGTACGTCACTCTGTTTTGGCCTATTTGACACTTTTTAGCCTTAACAGTTAGTCCTGCCTGTCGGATGCGCTCGAAGACTTTTCCCAGGTGCTCCAGGTGTTCTGTCCATGAATCAGAAAAAATGGCCACATCATCGAGGTAGGCAACTGCAGATTCTCCCAATCCCGCTAAGAGACCATCTACAAGTCTTTGGAAGGTGGCGGGTGCATTTCGCAACCCGAAAGGGAGTACATTGAATTCATACACCCCTGCCTGGGTGACGAAGGCGGACCTTTCCTTAGCGGGTTCATCTAGTGGTACTTGCCAGTACCCTTTGGTTAAGTCTAAAGTAGAGATGAATTGGGCATGTCCCAATTTTTCCAATAGCTCATCTGTGCGTGGCATTGGATAGTTGTCAGGACGAGTTACAGCATTTAGCTTACGGTAGTCCACGCAAAAGCGTATTTCCCCATCTGGTTTGGGAACTAGAACCACTGGAGATGCCCATGCACTGTTAGAGGGGCGGATTATAC
The DNA here is from genome assembly GCF_002925995.2 of Terrapene triunguis. NCBI lineage: Eukaryota > Metazoa > Chordata > Testudines > Emydidae > Terrapene > Terrapene triunguis. Next base: position 3,283 of record NW_020700694.1, on the reverse strand, counting down.
CCATCTGTAGCATGTCCTGGATCTCCCTTTGTATAGCCGCTTGGGCATGAGGTGACTCCCGGTAGGGTGGGGTTCTAATTGGGTGAGCATTACCTGTGTCAATGGAGTGGTATGCCCGTTCGGTCCGTCCTGGAGTGGCTGAGAAAATCGGTGCAAAGCTTGTGCACAGCTCCTTGATCTGCTGTCGCTGCAGACGTCCCAGGGTCGTGGAGAGGTTCACCTCTTCCACGCCACCATTCCTTGTTCCTTCGTAGTAGACACCTGCAGGCCACTCCGCGTCATCTGTTTCCTGGGCTGTAAACTGGCAAACGTTTAATCCTCTGGAATAAAAGGGCTTAAGAGAATTAACATGGTATACCTTAGGCTTTATGTTGGAGGTGGGGGAGGCTATGAGATAGTTAACAGCTCCTAGGCGCTCCTGGACCGTGAATGGTCCTTCCCACGACGCTTCCATTTTATGGGCCTGGAGCGCCTTTAAGACCATGACTTGGTCTCCTACTTTGAAGGACCGTTCTCTGGAATGTTTATCATACCAGGCCTTTTGCTCTTCCTGAGCATCCTTTAGGTTTTCTTTAGCAAGGGCTAAAGAGTGTCGGAGGGTGTTTTGTAGGTTGCTTACAAAGTCTAGAATGTTAGTTCCTGGAGAAGGCGTAAACCCCTCCCATTGCTGCTTCACCAACTGTAATGGCCCCTTAACCTCGCGGCCATACACAAGTTCAAATGGTGAAAACCCTAAACTGGGATGTGGTACAGCCCTGTAGGCAAAAAGCAACTGCTGCAACACTAGGTCCCAATCATTGGAGTGTTCATTTATGAATTTACGTATCATGGCCCCCAAAGTTCCATTAAACCTCTCCACCAGACCATTGGTTTGATGGTGATGAGGGGTGGCAACCAAGTGATTCACCCCATGAGCTTCCCACAGGGTTTTCATGTTCCCTGCCAGGAAATTAGTTCCCGAATCTGTAAGGATGTCGGAGGGCCAACCTACCCTGGCAAAAATGTCTGCTAATGCCTGGCACACACTTTTAGTCTTGGTGTTGCTTAAGGGTACAGCTTCCGGCCATCGGGTAGCAAAATCCATGAAAGTCAGTACGTACTGCTTTCCTCTGGGTGTCTTCTTTGGGAAAGGACCCAGAATATCCACAGCTACTCGCTGAAATGGGACCTCAATTATGGGTAGTGGCTGGAGAGGGGCTTTAACCTGGTCTTGGGGCTTTCCCACTCGTTGGCACACCTCACAAGACCGGACATAATTAGCAACGTCCTTGCCCATTCCCTCCCAGTGGAAGGACTTCCCCAACCGGTCTTTGGTTCTGTTCACCCCAGAATGGCCACTGGGATGATCATGGGCTAAGCTCAAGAGCTTTACCCGATACTTAGTGGGAACCACCAACTGTCTTTGAGGATGCCAGTCTTCCTGGTGCCCACCAGAAAGAGTTTCCTTGTATAAAAGTCCTTGTTCTACAACAAACCGGGATCGGTTAGAAGAGCTGAGAGGCGGTGGGGTGCTCCGTGCCACCGCCCAAGCTTTCTGAAGGCTGTCATCTGCTTCCTGCTCGGCCTGGAACTGTTCCCTTGATGCTGGAGACATCAGTTCCTCCTTGGACTGTGGACTGGGGCTTGGTCCCTCTGGAAGCGATGCAGGTGCTGGGGCTGTTTTCATTGACTGTGAACCGCTGTCCTCTGGTGCCCTATGTGGTATCTCAGGCTCTGGCTGAGCCTCTTGGGTAGGGTTATCTGCTGCTTCCGCCAGTTCAGGCTCGCTGGTGCCCTCTGGCATTGGAGTTGTAGACGGGGTTGCAAGCGCTGGACTCAGTGCTGGCAATGGTTCTGGTGCTGGTTGCGTTGCCAGTTCCGGTTCTGGGACTGGCTTTGGCTGGGTCTCTGGGATTGGATCCACTACGGCTGTTGCAGTCGTTGGCAGGGGATCCGGTTCCACCACCTGTGTTTGGGTCTCCGGTAACACAGACGGGGCCCTGGTGGACGGCTCAGGAACAGGGATGGGGGTGAAAGCTTGCTTAGCCTGGCTGCGGGTGACTATTCCCACCCTCTTGGCTAGCTTCACATGGTTGGCCAAGTCTTCCCCCAGCAGCATGGGGATGGGATAATTGTCATAGACTGCAAAAGTCCACATTCCTGCCCAGCCCTTGTACTGGACATGCAACTGGGCTGTAGGCAAGGTTACAGACTGTGACACGAAGGGTTGAATTGTCACTGTAGGCTCCGGGTTGATGAGTTTGGGGTCCACTAGGGATTGGTGGATAGTTGACACTTGTGCCCCAGTATCCCTCCAAGCGATAACCTTCTTTCCGCCCACTCTCAAGGTTTCCCTTCGCTCCGAGGGTATGAGAGAGGCATCTGGGTCTGGGGATCTTTGGTGTGACTGGGGTGTAATGAACTGTAATCGGTTGGGGTTCTTGGGGCAGTGAGCCTTTATATGCCCCAGTTCATTACATTTAAAACATCGCCCTGCTAAGGTATCACCGGGGCGATGTTGGTTGGTGGAGACTGGTGGGGTGGGGTGAGAAGGCGTCTGGGGTTTCCCTTGGGAGGTGGGTGGGGCCTTGGGTTGTCCCCGGTGATAAGGTTTTGTTTCGGCTTGCCCCTTCTGATATTCGCTCCAACTGCTACTAGCTTTTTTCTTTTCTGTCACCTCCACCCATTTGGCTCCAATCTCCCCCGCCTCGGTTACAGTTTTGGGCTTCCTATCTAGGATGTACCTTTCTATTTCCTCAGGAACACCCTCTAAAAACTGCTCCATTTGCAATAGGAAGGGCAACTCTTCCGTAGATTTAACATTTGCTCCTGATATCCAGGCATCCCAATTTTTCCCAATGTGGTAGGCATGTCGGGTAAATGACACATCGGGTTTCCACCTTAGGGCTCTGAACCGCCGACGGGCATGCTCAGGTGTTAGCCCCATTCTGATTCTGGCCTTGTTTTTAAAAAGTTCATAACTGTTCATGTGTTCCTTAGGCATTTCAGCCGCCACTTCTGCTAAGGGTCCACTGAGCTGCGGTCTCAGCTCTACCATGTACTGGGGTAGAGGGATGCTGTATCCAAGGCAGGCCCTTTCAAAATTTTCTAAGAAGGCCTCAGTATCATCGCCTGCCTTGTAGGTGGGGAATTTCCTGGGATGGGAAGTGGTACCTGGAGAGGAGTTGTTAGGATGGTCTGCTGCATTCTGCCTAGTCCTTGCTGCTTCCAGTTCCATCTCTTTTTTTTTCAGCTCCATCTCTCTCTTGTGGGCCGCCTCTTTGGCTTTCTCTTCTCTGTCTCT
>NW_020700693.1:0-1646 GCF_002925995.2 Terrapene triunguis | reverse complement strand
GAGTAGGAAGGAGAGGAACAGAGGCAGAAAGGGACATTTTAGCTAAAGGCACATGGAAAATTAAGAGAGCCAGACTGAACCTCATTTTTGTAAGGTTTCATCTGAGAAATCTATGCAGGGTGCACAGCCAAATACTCCATTTAAATCTCTCCAAAAGGATGAAGGGGTGAGCAGACCCTAGCAGGTTTTACAGAAATCAGATTTGAAATACTGAGGTGTCCAACCTGTGGCTCTTGAGGGTGACCACATTAAGGAAAAGTCTATTTAATTAAGAATTGAAAATGCAACCCCTGAATCCACACTCTGCAATTCTTCAGCAGAAACCTCTGAATCAGCCAACCACTGCAGCTACACCCGGAGCAGCTATGGGTCCTTCCCTACTGCAAGTGCTCAACAGCACCCCTGCTGGCCGCCTGCACCACCACAGGAATAGGAAGTGAGAGTAACATTGACTACTCCATTGCCTGCTTCTCTGCTGGCTCTGGGGGCCCCAGGAAGAGCAGGACAGCAGCTAGACTGGCTCCCTCTGGGCCTATGGAAGTGGCTAGCAAAGGATGGCTCCCACTCCCACACACTGACTCAGAGTAGCCCAAGAGGGGGGGAAAAGAGGAGAAACTGGGAATGAGCAGCCAGTTACAGCTCCCTGATTCTTTAGCTGAGTCCAGCTGGGAGCTGCTGTAAATTGTGCCTGCTAGCATAAGAGCCTCCAGGGCCAGCAGGGGATAGCTGGAGTGCAGCATCCGTCAGCTATGCCCCCTCCCCACTCTTGACCTGCTGCAGGGCGTATAGGGAGGGAGGAGTAGGAGATGGCCATTTCATCTCTACATCCACTGGGAACTCCCCCACCACAGAATTGCAGGTGCTTTCCACTCACTTTGTGCTGCATAAGTGGCACAAAGAAGTGGAACAGGGCAGAAAATTGGCCCCAGAGAACTGATTGTGGCCTCAAGCTGAGAAGATTGGACACCACCGACCCAGACTTCAGCAAACTGTGGAAGAATTACCTTGCTAGGGAAGTGTCCCTTGTTTCAAGCGCCATTGCACTATCTACCAATGCATTCAGATAGCTGGTGCCTGCGCTAGAGAGACTGTTGAAGGAAAGATTCACACTCTCCATGAGAAGATCCTGTAGATAGTTGACTGAAAAACCAAATAGTTACTTTCATTTAATATTTGTCACAGGTGTGCATGGGACTATACAAATTTAGAATACACAGTCTGCTTCAAGGTGCTTACAGTCTAATCAGACACAAAAGACACAGTTTAAGGTTCAATGTTCTGTGCTCCACTTTGTAAGTATTACAGAAACAATCTATTGGATGGATCTTAAAAAGAGAGTCCTACAAAAAGTAGAAACTAGGTCAAATTACAAAGGATGGATATAAACAAATAACACAAGTATGTAGGGACAAAATTAGAAAGGCCAAGGCACAAAACAAGATTAAACTAGCTAGTGACACAAAGGATAACAAGAAAACATTCTACAAATGCATTTACAGCAGTTCTCAAACTGTGGGTTGGGACCTCAAAGTGTGTCGCAATCCCATTTTAATGGGGGTCGCCAGGGCCAGCATTAGACTTGCTGGGACACAGGGCTGACGCTGAAGCCTGAGCGCCACCCCCACCCAGGGCGTCAGGGCTGAGGC
>NW_020700692.1:2753-4769 GCF_002925995.2 Terrapene triunguis | reverse complement strand
AGCTGGCCAAACAATGTTTTATACTCCATATTTTTGGGCCTAACAATCCCCCCTTTGTCCCTGGAGTGCCTTGGAGGGACTCCTGGGACAACTAGCTGTTATGAGTGGTGAGCTTGGAGTTGATTACTTTTGGAACACAGCTTGGTGCTTATTCAACATTTAACCTTTATTATAACATACAAAGCTAGCAGGCCACATATAATTACAACGGCGCTTCGGAGTACATTATGGAGTCAACCACCTATGTTTGGAATCCAATTGAACAGGTTACTTCACCAGGATTTAACCCGCTTTTTTCCATGGTCTTTTGCTACTTGTATGAGGTGGCTTGCTCTATCCCAGGTGGCATTATAAACATCAGGAACATATACGCATCATTTTTGCCCAATTAGTGCACATGTTCCTCCCTGAGAGGCCAGTAAGATATTTAGAGCCAAGCGGTTCTGGAGAACCGTCTGCCTTAGTTTTCTCTGTGCGGTTGCCAAGTCCACCAGGGCATTGGCGGTAGTCTAATTTCCCAGATGTCTCGGTGAATTACCCAATTCCACATGCGTTCTTTCCATGGACCCGGCAGGATTCGGTATGTGGGAGCCCCCCCCCCCCAACCGGTCCATATGCTTGGAAGGAGCATTGAGAACGTCCGCACTTCCACCCAGAAAGTCTCCAAGTATGTCTTCATGGCCACAGATCAGATGGTACTCCTGATGTGTCTGTAAGGGCAGTGGACCAAGCCTGAACATGCTAGATCCCACTGCAATGCCTTCCCAGCCTCAGTGATATTCAATACCATTTTTGTCAGCAACTTCTGGGTCATAGAACTAAGGGCGGAGATAACATGTAACTCACCAATTCCAGCCTGTACCTGGGTTAGCTGTGCCCCAGAAATAAGGCCTGTGGCCTTCTTTAGTTGCCCCAATTTTTTATTATGTTTTTGGTTTTTAAAAATATTTTAAACTGCTGCTGTACTATTGGCCCCATCCCATAGGGATCCGGTCAAGTCTCTCTTCTTTTTAGAGGAAATAACCCAAGCCCTCTGTTGTGCTAATTTAATAGCAGCCCCTTTTGAACAATTTGGGTATGTAGAGGTGATCTGGAAACTGGATAAGGGTAATGAAAATTTAACAGTCCCTAGTGTAGTGTTAATCACAGTTCATTGATATCCTAATACATTTTTTTTTGGTGTAGTACTATACCACATTCCCAAGCATGGGTCCCACAAGTTTTTTTCTGACAGTGTATAATTTTTTGTTTTTTACCAGGGTTAGTTCTTAATGTCTTTTGTAGTCAGGAATCCCTGGACTTTGGTGGTTTTAATGAAGCAAGTGTTCCTTCTTCTCTTTTTCTGAAACAGTGTGGTTCAGCATCATACAGGGGAGAGGTTACTAGCACATCACCCTGTAATGTGTTTTGCTTCTTTTAGAAAAAATCCAAAGGCACAGTAGGTCTGTCAGTGGACAAGGGAGAGGTTACTAGCACTTCACCTTGTCTTTTTTTTTTTTTTTCTGCTGTGCAGAAGGCATAGCAGAGTTAGAAGGAGGAATAGGCTGATCATCAGTTGGAGAGTCCTCCTGAGGTGGAGGGGTCTTTTTGCAGTGAGAAGCATGGGTCCAGGTGGGCAGTCCTTGGCACTTCACAGCAGTGTTGGTGGTTAACAGGACTTGGAAAGGGCCTTTCCAGCATGGAGTCAAAGCAGTCTTTCGTTGATGGACTTTACGATGGACTCAGTCTCCTGGTTTCAATGAATGGCAGGGCTGCTACGGTCTTTGAGTAGTGCTTCTTTACCTGTGAGAAAAGAAACCTAACACATTTCATTAATGCCTGGCAGTGTTTTGCAGATCTCATAGTTGCTTGGGCACATTTAGGCCCCCCTTTTCTTGGCTTTTAGCCAAGTCTTAGCTGTGGGCAGTGTCCTTGGATGAGGCCAGCGTCTTATCTTTGGACTGAGCTTGCTAGCTATTTTTTTCCAGTTAACTCGTTCTGTTCTTTTTCCTTTTCCTTTTTTTTTTGGCTTCTTTT
>NW_020700692.1:0-2653 GCF_002925995.2 Terrapene triunguis | reverse complement strand
CTTCCAGTAAAATAACTTATATACAGAGCTTTGGAGCAACAAACCAGGACAAGCACACCCACTTTTGAGGAGTCCACTCGGTACAACCTCTGGTGTCCAATAGCTTTCCTTCCTCCCCAGCCCTCTGGCTAGAAATCTGAGGTAGCCAGAAGGATCCCATGGGCAATATGGGGAGTGGGTTAACCTTCCATGTCCTTGCTTCCAAAGACTGTTGGTGTGCAAATTTTAACAACAATTTTGGCCATAGAACACAAAAATAATTCCTATTGTGCCAGTGAATGCATGGTACGTTGAATGCTGTTCAGCTGGCATCCGTTTTCTTTGATGATTTGCAAGACATTATGTCCTTAAAATATTTTCTTTATATACACATACTCTTGTTGATTTTAGGCAAAACAGAGGAATTACCCCATATTTCTTTTATTTGTTTCATAGGCAGCCCAGGTTTCAGTGGCTTCTACCTTATTAGTTAGATAATTTGCATTAATACAGATGCTTTCTGGCTTGCTTCTAGATCCAAAGCTATCCACAGCTTAAAGATTCTTACTTTAAAAAAGGACACAATTAACTTTCCCAGACTTTTGATTGCCTTTTACTTTTAATTCCTGCTTTCAAACACACAGTGATTTAAAAAAGACAACACAACCTATAGTGGTAGGTTTGCATTTCTTTTACCTCTACTACAATATACACTGCACATGTTTTGGGGAAAATGCACGTCCTCTTCACAATTCAATTTCCACAATTCAATTTCCACAACGCTAGCCACATCAATTTCTACACAAGGTGTAACTGTTTCTTTTATGCTTACAAAATCTCCATGCACCCACAGCAAAGTGACAGCTCGACCACACAGAGCCAGGGGCACTGTCCTTCTCTCTCTTTACCAGATCTTTTATTTGCTATTTTGTTACCCAAAAACAAATTTAAATCTTTTATTCTTCTGGCTTTGACTACCCTGCTGCAGCCACAACCTTTGGTCTTTATTTAAAACATTTTAAATCTTGTAGCATTAAGTCACTTTAAGGATTAAATGCTAAATACCTTAAACAACACTAGTTTCCTGTGCCTGGCAAAAGTATTCTTGGTTTTGCAACTTTAAATAATACCAATTCATCTTAAACTTATAAAATACAGATTGTACACAGCAGGAGTGTTCTTCAGCAAATTCGACTAAATTATTCATAGTCGAATAATTCCACTTAAATAATCTCTTGCCTGGATTACTTACAGAAATTCTTACCAAGTTTTACTGCTTAATTCCCTCTAGCAACTATAGAGTTAACTTCTCACTCTTTTTTTTTTTTTTAAATCACTTGCTTGTCTCCCAAAACGACACCCAATCAACTCAGATTTTACCATTCCAATTATTGTCCTGAGGATTTAAAATCGCCATGCTTATAATTACTTACTCCTTTTCTTTTACTATGCCCTTAAAGTTTCCAACCTGTTTTCTAATTTATTTGTTGACTGCCCGCTTGGGCCCGATCCTGCTTTTCTTGCTGAACCGTCCCTTCCAGGGGCACCGGCTTGTTCCACTATCAATTTAGCTAGGATGGTGGGCTTCTCAACTAGCCCCCACCCTTCCTGGTCTCTTCCCTTGAACATTCTTACTCACAAGGCTACCCGAGTCCTCCCTCGTGAGGCTTGCCACCTGGGCAAAAATGCATGGCCCATTGGCGTTTAACTATTCAATTTTTTTTTTTAAAGGGAGGGACTGTTCTTTTACACCCTGGGGTCTCCTGCGGCGTCTCTTTCAGAGATTCCAGTCCAGGCCGGCTGCCTGTGGCTTCTTCACAGCGTCCCCAAACCACGCCAGCTCCAGGGTCTCAAAGGCAGACTGTTGGATCTCACTGGACAGTTAAGCTTTGCAAATGTAATTTCAGCACTTGTAACTTGTATTGTCTTTGGTTTGCCTTTGTCTATATTTTTTCACAGCCAGCTGGGGCTGAAAGCAGTTTTTCTTTTGATTTATAGTTATACCATACAAATAAATAATTTATTTGTCCCGGTCTAAGATCAACCAGAATATCCCTGAGGGAATCCATCCTGTCAGCAGAAAAAGTTCCGCACCTTGGCCAGTCCTTAGTCAAGGACAAATGGGTAGTAAAGGAGGGCCACTGAATTTGGCATAAGTTTCTCATCTTAGATTTAGTCAAACCGGTTGTTCCAGAGATTTCCTTCCAATCTCAAAGTACCAGAGACAACGGGGCGTCCCCCGGGCATTTACTGCCAAATTGTCCCATTTAGACTGTAGGGCCTCTAACCCCTTCCCGGGGCCTCTAACCCCTTTTTCCCGGGGCCTCTAACCCCTTTTTCCCGGGGCCTCTAACCCCTCTCTGGCGATCACTTACCTTATCCAGGGACTCGAACCCCGAAGACCTGACCTACTCAACGGGTAGGTGGACGTTGCTGGGTTTCTACGGGCTTCAGCTGGTTCACAGGACTCGCCTTATCGCCGACGCAGGGATCAGGTTACCGGGCAAGGCTCCTCGAAGCCGGAGGATGCGCGCTGCGTTGCTTCGGAGTCTGATCCCGCACCGGAGAGTCAGACGAGTCCCGGCGGAGTCGCCAAATTTGTCGGGGACTTTTTAACCCAGACGGCGAGGTTCGTTGTCTGACCGCAGAGTGAGAGACAGGCAACACCAGCAAG
>NW_020700691.1:0-3377 GCF_002925995.2 Terrapene triunguis | reverse complement strand
GAAGGCCGAAATGGCCATCAAGTGCACCCTGACAGACTAGGGCGGTAAGCCTTGGGCTCTAAGGTGAAAAAAAAAGGTAAAGGTGGGGGAGTGGCGTTATATGTCAATAATGAGCTAAAATGTAAAGAAATAATAAGTGATGGAATGGATAAGACGGAGTCTGTATGGGCAATAATTACACTGCATAAAAGAACTACTAGAGCCTCCCCCAAGATAGTGCTTGGGGTGTGCTATAGACCGCCGGGATCTAGCCTGGAGGCGGACAGAGAACTACTTAATGTTTTTAGGGAAGTAAAAACTGATAAGAACTGTGTCATCATGGGGGACTTTAACTTCCCAGATATAGATTGGGTAACAAATGCTAGTAACAATAATAGGGCTCAGATGTTCTTAGACGTGCTAGCAGATGAATTCCTTCATCAAGTAGTAACTGAACCGACGAGGGGGGATGCCATTTTAGATTTAGTGCTGGTGAGTAGTGAGGACCTAGTTGAAGAAATGGTTGTAGGGGACAACCTTGGCTCGAGTGACCATGAGCTAATTCGGTTTAAACTAAATGGAAGGATTAACAGAAATGATACTGTAACTAAGGTGTACAATTTCAAAAAGGCCAACTTTAATAAATTAAGGCAACTACTTAGGGAAGTGGATTGGGCTAACATACTTAGGGATCTAAAGGCAGATGAAGCCTGGGATTATTTCAAGCAGAAGTTGCATGAGATGTCTGAGGCCTGTATCCCGAGAAAGGGAAAACGATTAGTGGGCAGGAGATTTAGACCTAGCTGGATGAGCGGGAGTCTCAAAGGGGCGATTAAGAAAAAACATAAAGCGTACAGAGAATGGAAGAAGGGAGGGATCAGCAAGGAAACCTACCTTAGTGAGTTTAGAGCATGTAGGGATGCGGTGAGAAAGGCCAAAAGCCGTGTAGAGTTGGACCTTGCAAGGGGAATTAAATCCAACAGTAAGAGGTTTTATAGCCATATAAATAAGAAGAAAACAAAGAAAGAGGAAGTGGGACCGCTGAAGAATGTGGATGGAGTGGAAATTAAGAATAATCTAGGCATGGCACAATATCTAAATGAATACTTTGCTTCGGTCTTTAATAAGGCTAATGAAGGGTTTAGGAATAGAGGGAGTAGGACAGAGGGGAATAGAGGAGGGGGGATAGACATTACAGTATCAGAGGTGGAAGCCAAACTTGACCAGCTAAACGGGACTAAATCGGGCGGACCGGATGATCTTCATCCTAGAATATTGAAGGAACTGGCGCGAGAAATTGCGAGCCCCTTGGCGACAATTTTTAATGAATCTGTAAACTCGGGGGTGGTACCGTTGGACTGGAGAATAGCTAATGTGGTTCCTATTTTCAAGAAGGGGAAAAAAAGTGACCCGGGTAACTACAGGCCTGTTAGTTTAACTTCTGTAGTATGTAAGGTCTTGGAAAAAATTTTGAAGGAGAAAGTAGTTAAGGACCTTGAGGTGAATGGCAATTGGGACAAATTACAACATGGGTTTACAAAAGGCAGGTCGTGCCAAACCAACCTGATCTCCTTCTTTGAGAAAGTAACAGACCTTCTAGATAAAGGAAATGCGGTGGATCTAATATACCTCGATTTTAGTAAAGCGTTTGATACGGTTCCGCATGAGGAATTATTGGTTAAATTGGATAAGATGGGGATCGATAGGAAAATCCAGAGGTGGATAAGGAACTGGTTAAAGGGGAGACTGCAGCGGGTAGTACTGAAAGGTGAACTGTCAGATTGGAGGGAGGTCACCAGTGGGGTTCCTCAAGGTTCGGTTCTGGGTCCGATTTTATTTAATCTATTCGTTACTGACCTCGGAACCGAATGTAAGAGTGGGCTGATAAAGTTTGCAGATGACACAAAGTTGGGAGGCATTGCCAACTCGGAGAAGGATCGGGATATTCTGCAGGGAGACTTGGATGACCTTGTAAATTGGAGTATTAGTAATAGGATGAGATTTAATAGTGAGAAGTGTAAGGTGATGCATTTAGGGATGACTAATAAGAATTTCAGTTATAAGCTAGGGACACATAGGTTAGAAGTGACTGAGGAGGAGAAGGACCTCGGAGTCCTGGTTGATCGCAGGATGACTATGAGTCGGCAATGCGACGTGGCTGTGAAAAAGGCTAATGCGATCTTGGGATGCATAAGGCGAGGTATTTCTAGTAGGGACAGGGAGGTGCTGCTTCCGTTATACAAGGCGCTGGTGAGACCTCACTTGGAGTACTGTGTGCAGTTCTGGTCTCCTATGTTTAAAAGGGATGAACTGAAACTGGAACGGGTACAGAGAAGGGCAACTAGGATGATCCGAGGAATGGAAAACCTTTCCTATGAAAGGAGACTAGAGGAGCTTGATTTGTTTAGCCTAACCAAAAGAAGGCTGAGGGGGGATATGATTGCTCTCTTTAAATATATCAAAGGGATAAATACCAGGGAGGGAGAGGAATTATTTCAGCTCAGTGCTAATGTGGACACGAGAACGAATGGATATAAACTGGCCGTGGGGAAATTTAGGCTTGAAATTAGACGAAGGTTTCTAACCGTCAGAGGGGTGAAATTTTGGAACAGCCTTCCGAGGGAAACGGTGGGGGCGAAAGACCTCTCTGGCTTCAAGATTAGGCTAGATAAGTTTATGGAGGGAATGGTTTGATGGGATTACGTGATTCTAATCAATTAGGCAATAACGGCCATCGCTGGTAAAATGAGGGTCTGGCTAGAGAATCTTGCCTGTATGCTCGGGGTTCTGCTGATCGCCATATTTGGGGTCGGGAAGGAATTTTCCTCCAGGGTAGATTGGCAGTGGCCCTGGAGGTTTTTCGCCTTCCTCCGCAGCATAGGGCAGGGGTCACAAGCTGGAAAATTCTCTGCGACTTGAAGTCTTTAGATCACGATCTGGAGACTTCAACAGCAGAGTTAAGGGAAAGTGGGGGGGTCAGCTTTTGTGGCCTGCATCATGCGGGGGGTCAGACTAGATGACCATATTGGTCCCTTCTGACCTTAAAGTCTATGAGTCTATGAAAGAGGTAGTCTAAAATGAGCTGAATCGGATCAGCTGCCCACGGGGAAAACCAAGACCACTTTGCCAGGTAGGCCTGACGTGTGGAGGGCTGCTTTCCAAGAGGATGGACAGGATCTGGATCCTCCTGATTGCAGGATGGGCGACTGCCACGCTCGTGAGAGTACCATACCAATGTTCCCTGGTCGCCCTGCCGTGGCCGTTGCCATCCTGCCCAGACTGCTATCCCAGAACCAGGGCCGCCGCCTCCATCCCACCCTAGCGGTACTCCACCTCACAGCGTGGCTGCTCAATGGTTAGGCTGGGAGGAGAGGGCTTGCTCGGAAGGGGTTCAGCAC
>NW_020700690.1:0-5164 GCF_002925995.2 Terrapene triunguis | reverse complement strand
CAGCCCTCCACACGTCAGGCCTACCTGGCAAAGTGGTCTTGGTTTTCCCCGTGGGCAGCTGATCCGATTCAGCTCATTTTAGACTACCTCTTTCATAGACTCATAGACTTTAAGGTCAGAAGGGACCAATATGGTCATCTAGTCTGACCCCCCGCATGATGCAGGCCACAAAAGCTGACCCCCCCACTTTCCCTTAACTCTGCTGTTGAAGTCTCCAGATCGTGATCTAAAGACTTCAAGTCGCAGAGAATTTTCCAGCTTGTGACCCCTGCCCTATGCTGCGGAGGAAGGCGAAAAACCTCCAGGGCCACTGCCAATCTACCCTGGAGGAAAATTCCTTCCCGACCCCAAATATGGCGATCAGCAGAACCCCGAGCATACAGGCAAGATTCTCTAGCCAGACCCTCATTTTACCAGCGATGGCCGTTATTGCCTAATTGATTAGAATCCCGTAATCCCATCAAACCATTCCCTCCATAAACTTATCTAGCCTAATCTTGAAGCCAGAGAGGTCTTTCGCCCCCACCGTTTCCCTCGGAAGGCTGTTCCAAAATTTCACCCCTCTGACGGTTAGAAACCTTCGTCTAATTTCAAGCCTAAATTTCCCCACGGCCAGTTTATATCCATTCGTTCTCGTGTCCACATTAGCACTGAGCTGAAATAATTCCTCTCCCTCCCTGGTATTTATCCCTTTGATATATTTAAAGAGAGCAATCATATCCCCCCTCAGCCTTCTTTTGGTTAGGCTAAACAAACCAAGCTCCTCGAGTCTCCTTTCATAGGAAAGGTTTTCCATTCCTCGGATCATCCTAGTTGCCCTTCTCTGTACCCGTTCCAGTTTCAGTTCATCCCTTTTAAACATAGGAGACCAGAACTGCACACAGTACTCCAAGTGAGGTCTCACCAGCGCCTTGTATAACGGAAGCAGCACCTCCCTGTCCCTACTAGAAATACCTCGCCTTATGCATCCCAAGATCGCATTAGCCTTTTTCACAGCCACGTCGCATTGCCGACTCATAGTCATCCTGCGATCAACCAGGACTCCGAGGTCCTTCTCCTCCTCAGTCACTTCTAACCTATGTGTCCCTAGCTTATAACTGAAATTCTTATTAGTCATCCCTAAATGCATCACCTTACACTTCTCACTATTAAATCTCATCCTATTACTAATACTCCAATTTACAAGGTCATCCAAGTCTCCCTGCAGAATATCCCGATCCTTCTCCGAGTTGGCAATGCCTCCCAACTTTGTGTCATCTGCAAACTTTATCAGCCCACTCTTACATTCGGTTCCGAGGTCAGTAACGAATAGATTAAATAAAATCGGACCCAGAACCGAACCTTGAGGAACCCCACTGGTGACCTCCCTCCAATCTGACAGTTCACCTTTCAGTACTACCCGCTGCAGTCTCCCCTTTAACCAGTTCCTTATCCACCTCTGGATTTTCCTATCGATCCCCATCTTATCCAATTTAACCAATAATTCCTCATGCGGAACCGTATCAAACGCTTTACTAAAATCGAGGTATATTAGATCCACCGCATTTCCTTTATCTAGAAGGTCTGTTACTTTCTCAAAGAAGGAGATCAGGTTGGTTTGGCACGACCTGCCTTTTGTAAACCCATGTTGTAATTTGTCCCAATTGCCATTCACCTCAAGGTCCTTAACTACTTTCTCCTTCAAAATTTTTTCCAAGACCTTACATACTACAGAAGTTAAACTAACAGGCCTGTAGTTACCCGGGTCACTTTTTTTCCCCTTCTTGAAAATAGGAACCACATTAGCTATTCTCCAGTCCAACGGTACCACCCCCGAGTTTACAGATTCATTAAAAATTGTCGCCAAGGGGCTCGCAATTTCTCGCGCCAGTTCCTTCAATATTCTAGGATGAAGATCATCCGGTCCGCCCGATTTAGTCCCGTTTAGCTGGTCAAGTTTGGCCTCCACCTCTGATACTGTAATGTCTATCCCCCCTCCTCTATTCCCCTCTGTCCTACTCCCTCTATTCCTAAACCCTTCATTAGCCTTATTAAAGACCGAAGCAAAGTATTCATTTAGATATTGTGCCATGCCTAGATTATTCTTAATTTCCACTCCATCCACATTCTTCAGCGGTCCCACTTCCTCTTTCTTTGTTTTCTTCTTATTTATATGGCTATAAAACCTCTTACTGTTGGATTTAATTCCCCTTGCAAGGTCCAACTCTACACGGCTTTTGGCCTTTCTCACCGCATCCCTACATGCTCTAAACTCACTAAGGTAGGTTTCCTTGCTGATCCCTCCCTTCTTCCATTCTCTGTACGCTTTATGTTTTTTCTTAATCGCCCCTTTGAGACTCCCGCTCATCCAGCTAGGTCTAAATCTCCTGCCCACTAATCGTTTTCCCTTTCTCGGGATACAGGCCTCAGACATCTCATGCAACTTCTGCTTGAAATAATCCCAGGCTTCATCTGCCTTTAGATCCCTAAGTATGTTAGCCCAATCCACTTCCCTAAGTAGTTGCCTTAATTTATTAAAGTTGGCCTTTTTGAAATTGTACACCTTAGTTACAGTATCATTTCTGTTAATCCTTCCATTTAGTTTAAACCGAATTAGCTCATGGTCACTCGAGCCAAGGTTGTCCCCTACAACCATTTCTTCAACTAGGTCCTCACTACTCACCAGCACTAAATCTAAAATGGCATCCCCCCTCGTCGGTTCAGTTACTACTTGATGAAGGAATTCATCTGCTAGCACGTCTAAGAACATCTGAGCCCTATTATTGTTACTAGCATTTGTTACCCAATCTATATCTGGGAAGTTAAAGTCCCCCATGATGACACAGTTCTTATCAGTTTTTACTTCCCTAAAAACATTAAGTAGTTCTCTGTCCGCCTCCAGGCTAGATCCCGGCGGTCTATAGCACACCCCAAGCACTATCTTGGGGGAGGCTCTAGTAGTTCTTTTATGCAGTGTAATTATTGCCCATACAGACTCCGTCTTATCCATTCCATCACTTATTATTTCTTTACATTTTAGCTCATTATTGACATATAACGCCACTCCCCCACCTTTACCTTTTTTTTTCACCTTAGAGCCCAAGGCTTACCGCCCTAGTCTGTCAGGGTGCACTTGATGGCCATTTCGGCCTTCCACCCGCCGGTGCAGGGCCTTACGGTGTTCTCCCATGCCATGGCTGGCCGATTCATCAAGGATTTGGGTCGTCTGTTCCCGTATGTTAGGCCTCCAGTCGCACAGTGGGACCTGAACTTGGTGCTGACCAGGTTGACGGGTCCCCCGTTTGAACCGCTAGCTACATGCTCCTGGTCGCACCTCTCGTGGAAGGTAGCCTTCCTGGTGGCAATCACATCTGCTAGACGGGTCTTGGAGCTCCGGGCCCTGACCTCTACACGGTGTTCCATAAGGATAAGGTCCAGCTCCGCCCTCATCCTTTGTTCCTCCCCAAGGTGGTCTCCGTCTACCATATGGGTCAGGACTTTTTCCTGCCAGTGCTCTATCCCAAGCCCCATGCGTATAGTGAGGAGCACCACCTCTACATACTGGATGTGAGACGGGCTCTGGCTTTCTACCTAGAACGTACAAAGCCATTCAGGAAGTCCTTGCAGCTGTTCACCTCGGCCGATCTCCCCTTAGCGGCTCTCCAACTGGATCACCTTGAGTATTCGTACCTGTTACGACCTGGCGGGAGTCCCCCCGCCGCTGATTCTGAGGGCGCACTCGACTAGGGCGCAAGCCTCGTTGGCTACCTTTTTGGCCCATGTTCCTATCCAGGATATTTGTAGGGCTGCCACATGGTCTTTGGTTCACACGTTCACCTCGCATTATGCGACCATCTCCCAAATCAGGGAGGACGCCAGGTTCGGCAGGGCTGTACTCCGTCCTGGGTGTCGGAACTCCTACCCACCTCCAACAGATATAGCTTGGAATCACCTATTTTGGAATACACATGAGCAATCACTCGAAGAAGAAAAGACAGTTACCTTTTCCGTAACTGGTGTTCTTTGAAATGTGTTGCTCATGTCCATTCCACATCCTGCCCTCCTTCCCCTCCGTCGGAGTTGTCTGGCAAGAAGGAACTGAGGGTGGGGGGAGCGCGCAGCACCCCTTATACCGTGCCATGGAGGCACCACTCCAGGGGTCGCTAAGGGCGCTTCCCTACAGGTACTGCTGGGGAAAAACTTCAGGCACCAGTGCACGTGGTGAGCACGCACATCTATTGTGGAATGGACATGAGCAACACATCTTGAAGAACACCAGTTACGGAAAAGGTAACTGTCTTTTCTTCTTCGAGTGATTGCTCATGTGTATTCCAAAATAGGTGATTCCAAGCTATATCTGTTGGAGGTGGGTAGGAGTTCAGACACCCAGGACGGAGTACAGCCCTGCCGAACCTGGCGTCCTCCCTGATTTGGGAGATGGTCGCATAATGCGAGGTGAACGTGTGAACCAAAGACCATGTGGCAGCCCTACAAATATCCTGGATAGGAACATGGGCCAAAAAGGTAGCCAACGAGGCTTGCGCCCTAGTCGAGTGCGCCCTCAGAATCAGCGGCGGGGGGACTCCCGCCAGGTCGTAACAGGTACGAATACTCAAGGTGATCCAGTTGGAGAGCCGCTAAGGGGAGATCGGCCGAGGTGAACAGCTGCAAGGACTTCCTGAATGGCTTTGTACGTTCTAGGTAGAAAGCCAGAGCCCGTCTCACATCCAGTATGTAGAGGTGGTGCTCCTCACTATACGCATGGGGCTTGGGATAGAGCACTGGCAGGAAAAAGTCCTGACCCATATGGTAGACGGAGACCACCTTGGGGAGGAACAAAGGATGAGGGCGGAGCTGGACCTTATCCTTATGGAACACCGTGTAGAGGTCAGGGCCCGGAGCTCCAAGACCCGTCTAGCAGATGTGATTGCCACCAGGAAGGCTACCTTCCACGAGAGGTGCGACCAGGAGCATGTAGCTAGCGGTTCAAACGGGGGACCCGTCAACCTGGTCAGCACCAAGTTCAGGTCCCACTGTGCGACTGGAGGCCTAACATACGGGAACAGACGACCCAAATCCTTGATGAATCGGCCAGCCATGGCATGGGAGAACACCGTAAGGCCCTGCACCGGCGGGTGGAAGGCCGAAATGGCCATCAAGTGCACCCTGACAGACTAGGGCGGTA
>NW_020700689.1:0-5099 GCF_002925995.2 Terrapene triunguis | reverse complement strand
TTCCCCATGGCCTCCTCCAAACACCTTCCTTATTCTCACCACAGGACCTTCCTCCTGGTGTCTGATAACGCTTGTGCTCCTCAGTCCTCCAGCAGCACACCCTCTCACTTTCAGCTCCTTGCGCCTCTTGCTCCCAGCTCCTCACACTCGCACCACAAACTGAAGTGAGCTCCTTTTAAAACCCAGGTGCCCTGATTAGCTTGCCTTAATTGATTCTAGCAGCTTCTTCTTAATTGGCTCCAGGTGTCCTAATTAGCCTGCCTGCCTTAACTGGTTCTAGCAGGTTCCTGATTACTCTAGTGCAGCCCCTGCTCTGGTCACTCAGGGAACAGAAAACCACTCATCCAGTGACCAGTATATTTGCCCTCTACCAGACTCCTGTACCCCACTGGTCTGGGTCTGTCACATATCCCTCCCCCCTGCTCAATGCCAAGGGGTTGGGCAGCTTGGGACACCAGACAGTGCACACGTGACAAGCCATCGGCGTTGCCATGACGGTTCCCTGCTCTGTGTTGCACACGGAACTGGAAAGGTTGGAGGGATAAGAACCATCTGGTCACCCTTGTGTTCTTCTCCTTGTTCCGCTGCATCCATTGAAGAGGGGCATGGTCGGTCACGAGGACAAATCTGTGCCCGAGCAGATAGTAGCGCAATGTTTCCATGGCCCATTTTACAGCGAGGCATTCTCTCTCCACCACTGCATATTTTTGTTCCCTTGGAAGGAGTTTCCGACTGAGGTATAGAATTGGATGTTCCTCCTCCCCGACCATCTGTGATAGAACGGCCCCCAATCCTACTTCCGATGCATTTGTCTGCAGGATAAACTCCTTGGTGAAATCAGGGGCTATCAGTACGGGGTTACTGTAGCGGGCAGTCCGTAGGTCTGTGAATGCTTCCTCTGCTGCATCAGACCATCTCACCAGATCAGGTCCACGGGCTTTCACTAGGTCTGTCAGGGGGCTTGCCCTTGTGGCAAAGTGGGGGATAAATTGTCGGTAATACCCCACCACACCTAGGAATGCCCGGACTTGTTTCTTGCGACTTGGTCGGGGCCAATTTTGGATGGCCTCTAACTTGTTCACTTGGGGTTTTACCAAACCTTTTCCCACAATGTAGCCAAGATATTTGGCCTCTGTAAACCCTACAGCGCACTTGGCAAGGTTTGCTGTAAGGCCAGCTTGCCTGAAGGTATCGAGGACTGCCTCCACCTTCTCCAGGTGGGTTTCCCAGTCTGGGGTATGAATGACCACATCGTCCAAGTAGGCAGCAGCATAACTGTTATGCGGGCGTAATAGCTTGTCCATGAGGCGCTGGAAGGTAGCTGGGGCCCCATGTAGTCCAAAAGGGAGGACAGTATATTGAAAAAGACCCTCTGGTGTAGAGAACGCAGTCTTTTCCTTTGCGTCTTCTGCAAGGGGAATCTGCCAGTACCCCTTTGTCAAGTCTAGGATAGTCAAGTACCGGGCATTACGCAGACGGTCCACTAGCTCATTTATGCGAGGTATGGGGTATGCGTCGAACTGAGATACTTCGTTTAGTCGCCGGAAGTCGTTGCAAAATCTTGTGGTGCCATCAGGTTTGGGCACCAGCACGATTGGACTGTACCACTGACTGTGGGAATCTTCGATGATCCTCAACTCCAGCATTTTTTTTTACTTCTGCTTTTATTTCCTCCCTTTTTGCCGCTGGCACCCGATAGGGCCTCATTGTTACTCTGGCCCCAGGGTTCGTGACGATGTGGTGATATGTCTCGGTTATTCAACCTGGTTTTGTCGAGAACACATCTTGGTTCCGGAAGATCATCTCAGACACCTCATTCTTCTGGTCTGGTGTTAAATCGGGAGACACTCTCACCTGTTTGGAAGGCTTGTTTTCCTGGGTTAGGTCTTTTTGAACCGTTGTGCATGCCTCTTGTGCATGCCAGGGTTTCAGAAGGTTAACATGATAAATCTGTTCTTGTTTTCTGTGTCCTGGCTGCTGCACCTTGTAGGTTACTTCCCCCATGGGTTCAACCACCTCATAGGCCCCCTGTCATTGGGCCAGAAGCTTGCTTTCTGCTGTGGGTACCAACACCATAACCCAATCCCCTGGTTGGAATTGTCGCACTTTTGCCTGGCGATTGTAATGGGTTCGCTGGGCCTCCTATGCCTTCTCCAAATGTTCCCGTACAATAGGGGTAACCCAGGCTATCCGGTCTCGCATCTGCATTACATGCTCTATTCTATTTCTCCTCTCATTGGGTTCCTCTTCCCAGATCTCTTTGGCGATATCTACTATGCCACGGGGGTGACGCCCGTATAATAACTCAAAGGGGGAAAACCCAGTTGAGGCCTGAGGTACCTCCCGGATAGCGAACATAAGGTAGGGTGTCCCAATCCTTCCCGTCCCGACTTACCACCTTCCTTATCATAGCCTTGAGGGTTCGGTTAAACCTTTCTACCAACCCATCAGTCTGCGGATGGTAGACCGAAGTTCTCAGGGTATGTATATGGAGCAGCGTACAGAGGTCCTTCATTAGCTTCGACATAAATGGGGTTCCTTGGTCGGTTAATATCTCCTTCGGTAGCCCCATTTGGGCAAAGATCCCCACCAGCTCTTTGGCTATAGTTTTAGAGGCCGTGTTCTGCAGGGGGACGGCTTCTGGGTAGCGAGTAGCATAGTCCAAAACAAGTAGTATATTGGTGGCCCCGAGCCGTCTTCTCCAGAGGTCCCACTAGGTCCATGGCTATTCATTCGAAGGGGACTTCTATGATGGGAAGGGGTATTAAAGGTGCCCTCAAGTGGGGACGGGGACTGTGCAGCTGACACTCTGGGCAGGAGGCACAGTACCTCCGCACTTCTTCATGTACTCCGGGCCAGAAGAACCATCGTAGGACTCGTGCCAGGGTCTTCTCTACCCCCAAATGCCCCCCCCCAAAAGATGACTATGAGCAAGACTTAATACAGCGTTCTGGTGTTTTTGAGGTACTAGGATCTGCTGTACCTTCTGCCTCTGTACTGGTGCAACCCGGTATAAGAGATCCTTCTTCATTATGAAGTAGGGTCCCGGTCCCTGGGTTTTCCCTTCCACGGGGACCCCATCTATTTCAGTCACCTCCTTCCTAATGTTGTCATACCTTGGGTCTTCTGCCTGGTCCCGTCCAAAATTTCCTGTCCCGGGGCTAATCTGCCCAAGATCTAGGGGCCCAGTCTCTGTTGCCTCTAATGGTTCAGAAGCATTAGGGTGGGGGTCAGTCTCAGGTGCTTCTCCTTCCTGCGTGGCCTCCTTTTCAGCTGCGCGGGTCCGCCTACCTACAAGGGTGATCCTCTGGCTTTGGGTCAGTATTCAGGTTCCCAGGGTCTTAGCTGCCCTTCTTTCCCTTTTTGTCTTTCTACCCTATCTGGGAGTGGAGAACAAATCTGGGGATATTTCAGAGAAGATTGGGGGTTGACAGTCTGCTGTGGATGCCTCACCAATTTTAGGGTCCCCATCTTTCTCCAACCCCCTACTTGGGAGTAAGTTTTCAAACCCTGGGAAGTCCCTCCCTATGAGCACCGGGTATGGGAGTTTAGGGACTACACCTGCTGCTACCTCAGTAGTGTTCCCTTGGATCTCGATTTTTACTGGGATGGTGGGGTAGTAACTAACTGTACCATGGACACATGTTATCCCCGTACGTTTAGCCTGTAGCAGCTGACTGTGCTTCACGAGCTTCCCTGAGATAAGTGTGATAGCACTCCCCGAATCAACCAGTGCCGTGGTCCCTACCCCATTTAGTTTCACTGGTCTGGTATACATATGTGGGGTTAGTGAGACCCCCACAAGGTGGATTAGGGAGCATGGATCTGCCCAGTTCCCCAGGTTACACTGCATAGGCTCCTCAGCATTGGGACACTGTGCAGCTATGTGTCCCCACTCCCCGCAGGCATAACATCTGTATGGGGCCCTAGGCGTTCCCCGGTCTCTTGGTTTGGGCAGTCTAACATCACAATCCTCTTCTCCCTCAGTGCTCCGACTCTTTGTGGCCTCTGATGGGCCTTCAGCCTCTCTCTTTTTCCACCTGGGCCCTCCTGGTGGCCCAGTCACCCAAACTTTAGGGCTTGGTGCTGCTAGTTTAACCCAGAGTGCCTCTTCCTTAACTGGTCGGGTCAGCTCCCTCGCTGTCCTTCGCCTCTCTACCAGGGCGACAACCTCGTCATAGGTGGAGGGTTCATTCTGGCTTACCCAGGCACGAAGGTCTGGTGGTAGTCCCCTCATGAATCGGTCGATGACCAGAACCGCTAGTATCTCTTCTGGACTCTGGGACTCTGTTTGCAACCACTTTCGTGCGAGATGGATGAGGTCATACAATTGGGACCGCGGCGTTTTGTCTTCCTGGTACCTCCAACCGTGATACTGCTGGGCCCACACTGCTGTTGTCACCCCAGATCTGGCCAGGAGCTCTGCTTTCAGCTGGGGGTAGTCTGCCGCAACCTCTTCAGGCAGATCACGGTAGGCCTGCTGGGCCTCCCCACACAGGAATGGGGCAAGGATGCCAGACCACTGATCTCGAGGCAAGGCCTCCCGTAGGGCTGTCCTCTCAAAGGCCAGAAGGTATGCCTCTACATCATCCTCCCGTGTCATTTTCTGCAGCCAATGGCTGGCCCGTATGAGCCGCGTCCCATCATGGCCGCGATTCAGCTCTGTAAGGGACTTTACCTGGTTTACCAGTTCCCGCAACATAGCTCGGTCTTGAGCAGTCTGGTCCATCAGCAGGCGATTAGTCTCTTGCTGCAGCCGCACTGCCTCCTGTTGGGCAGCTGCCTGGACACGGGTAGCCTCCTGCTGGGCTGCCGTAGCTTGTATCAGTGCCCGCACTACGTCATCCATTGTGGTGGGGAAAAAAACACCCTCTTCTTTCTTTTTTAAAATCACCCTCCTTCTTCCGCTGCGCTGTGCACCCCAAGATCCCACCTCTGACACCAGTGTGACAAAGTTCCTCCTCTATCTTGGTGGGTCCTGCGCTTATTGGCGGATTTTCTTGCCTCAGAGATTCACCATGTGGGTTGGGGAACAGCCCAGAGACCTTCCCCTCTGGAAGAACCCACAGTCCAGGTCAATTGGGAGGTTTGGGGGGAAC
>NW_020700688.1:0-2187 GCF_002925995.2 Terrapene triunguis | reverse complement strand
TATCAGTGGAACGTGCTCCCTCAGGGCATGTTGAACAGCCCCACCTTGTGTCAACATTTTGTTGCGCAAGCCTTACGGCCGTTTCGCACGGCACACCCAGATGCTTTAATTTACCATTTTATGGATGATATCCTGGTGGCTCACCCCATCCTTCCTGATACCTGGCTGGACGAATTGCGCCGCCAGCTTGCGACGTATGGTCTAGTTATAGCACCGGACAAAGTCCAGCGTCAGCCGCCCTTTTTGTATCTTGGTCACCGTATGCTCCAGTCATATGCCCGCCCAGTTTGTCCTGAGTTGGTATTGCCCAACCCTCTTACGTTTGTACAGCTCCAACAGTTATTGGGATCCCTTAATTGGATTCGCCCTTTTTGCCCGTTGACTACTTCTATGCTATCCCCTC
The DNA here is from genome assembly GCF_002925995.2 of Terrapene triunguis. Classification (NCBI taxonomy): domain Eukaryota; kingdom Metazoa; phylum Chordata; order Testudines; family Emydidae; genus Terrapene; species Terrapene triunguis. The sequence continues at coordinate 1,784 of NW_020700688.1, read as the reverse complement.
TTTTCTCTGGCCTTCGGCAGGGCCGCCTCCCCGGGGATATTATTTCCGTTTCCCAGGAACAGCGCCAAGCGGTCGCCCTCATTAACCACACCCTGGCCCAGGTGTGGGTCGACCACCGTGAAAGGGAACAGTCCTTTTTTGCCATTTTGCTCCCTACACTCTCACAACCGACGGCTGTCCTCGCCCAAGAGGGTGCGACAGCGCGTCTCCGTCTAATTGAATGGATTTATTTGACCCACTCCCCACCGCACACTATCCAGACGCTCCCCCAACAGGCCGCAGAGCTGATTTTTAAAGTGCGGGAACGGTCCCGCGCCCTCTTGGGTTGGGACCCCGTTGCCATTATTGTCCCTATCCCAGCCAAGGACTGGGAGCGCGCTGTCTCTTGCAGTGTCACCCTTCAGTTGTCTCTTGCTGACTACGTCGGGGAAATTAAGTATCACATTCCCCCTGACCCCCGTCTCTCGCTCTTGCAACAACGTTGCCTCAACCTCCGATCGTCTTTGTCCGCCGTCCCCATTGAGGGTGCACTTACTCTTTTTACGGACGGCGGCCCAACGCGAGGTGCGGTCAGCTGGCAGGAGCAGGGCAGTTGGCAGGTTCGTTTTACCCTGCCTCAGCGTTCCCCCCCAGCGCGTAGAACTGGCCGCTGTCATATTGGCCTGCCGCTGCTTCCGGGATGACCCTTTTAATCTCATTACTGATAGTCTTTATGTTACTAATGTTCTTAAGTCTCTTCCAGGTTCCTATGTGTCGCCCTCCTGCGATGACAACCTGTTGGCCCTTTTCCTCACCCTGCAACAGCTCCTTTCCTCCCGCTCTAGCCCCCTTTTTGTGGCACACATTCGCAGTCATACCACGCTACCGGGCTTATTGACGGAGGGTAACGCGGTGGCCGACCAGGCAGTCAAGTCGGTGGCCTCGATTTTTTCCTCCCCGATCGAAAGCCACGCCTTCTTCCATCAGTCCGCCAAGGCCCTTGCCAAACAGTTTACTCTCCCATTACATCAGGCGCAGGCCATTGTCCGCCAGTGTGATCTTTGTGCCTCCTTAGCCAATAGCCCGGAGTTAGGGGTCAACCCTCGTGGAACCTCGGCTAACCAGCTCTGGCAAATGGATGTCACACACTTTCCTCCTTTTGCCCCCCTGGCAGTATCTTCATGTGTGTGTAGATACCTTTTCCCATTATGTGTGGGTCACCCCCCAGAAGGGTGAAGCCTCTCGTCATGTTATTAATCACATGATTCGCGCCATGGCGATCATGGGTCACCCGTCTCATCTTAAAACCGATAACAGCCCCACCTATTGTAGCTCGGCCTTTGCCTCCTTTTGTGCCACGTGGGACGTTGTCCACACATTCGGTATCCCGTATAACCCCACAGGCCAGGCCATTGTGGAACGGGTCAACCATGCGCTCAAACAGGCCCTGGCCCGCCAAAAACAAAAAGGGGGGATTCCAGTAGGCCTTCCTCCCCGCCAGGAATGGCTGGCTGCGGTGCTCTTTACCCTGAATCATTTGAATTTGACTGATAATTATTCCGCGGCAGAACGTCATTTTCGCAGCCACCAGGCTTTGCCCCGCCCCCTTGTCAAATATCGCAAGGCCCCGGACCCTCAGTGGCATGGCCCAGCGCCCCTTATAACGTGGGGACGGGGGCATGCTGCTGTTTCTCTTCCTACAGGTCCGTTGTGGGTCCCGGCACGTAACGTCCGCCCGTGGCACGGCGATGGCCTGGCACCAGGGACTGTCGAACCCCATTCCGCAATTCAACCTACATCTACAG
>NW_020700687.1:0-4251 GCF_002925995.2 Terrapene triunguis | reverse complement strand
TTAGCCTGCCTTAATGCTAACTCACTCCTTATTTTGTGTGTATTGGGGGGTTTTTTGCTGGCCCCTGGTTGCCAAGGCGAACCCCAGATGGAGCAGCGGCTGCAGTTTAATATCTGGGTCCGCCTGGCACAAGTATTAAATCAATCTGATTTTTGCCTGGCCGTTGCCCCGGAAATGCAAGGTCTGTTAAGTACCTGCCTTGTTCCTGTCTGCAAGCCACCCAGTGACATACCAGTAAATACGCAGTTAGGCCTTAATAACATCATTAATAAATCTGCCATACAATATTCCACCATCACCCGCTGGGGAGAGGCTATGTATCGCCTCCCCTTGCGGGCGGTACAACTTTATACCCCCTTTGTAGCAAACCATGACAATAATACTTGTGCCAAAGTAGTTAATTGTTCTAATTACAAGCCCCATGGGGGGTGTTTGGCAACTGGCTAAGCCTTATGGAAGTGTACCAAACCGCAAAAAGTGTCAGCAAATTATGGGCACATCGAATTGCCACCAGGTTGGTTTTTTACATGTGGCCGTCGCACGTTTAATTATGTCCCTGCAAATTTGTCTGATACTCAATGTTGTTTAAGTCATTTAGTCTCCATTATGCCGCAAAAGGCGTTGCTTCTTTCTTCGCCCCGCCTTAGGCGTAGTAGTATCCCATTGCCTATGACATGTAATGGTAATGTTAGTATATTAAGTCAGGCGGAGTATATTTCCCTTGCGGTGTCTCTTATAGGTCTGCCTGGGCTGGCCGTAGGCTATGGCAATAATATAGCCGAGCTGGCATGCTTATTGGCAAAAACCATAAATTCGACCTCCCAGGCCATTGGGCTCCTCAGTGAGGAGCAACAGGAATTACGACACGCTATCCTGGATAACCGAGCCGCTATCAATTACTTACTCCTGCAGCAACATCTGGGGTGTGAGACAGTAAAGGAAATGTGTTGTTTTAATCTCACTGATAATGGTAACCGCATACAACAGCAGATTGATATGTTAAAACGTTATGCTCAAGCCATCCGCCAGGACGTTTCCCCTCCTTGGTGGGATTACATCTGGTCATGGCTACCCTCAGGGTGGATAAAAACCCTCTTGCAATATGGGGTCTTAATCTTGGTCCTTGGCATTGCACTGTGCTGCTTTGTTCAATGTATACCTAGCCTGGTAGCACTGTGTATGCGGCCCTGCGAGGGTGCTCCATCAAAACACCGCATATAAAATAGAAAAGGAGGGGATGTAGGGATGAATAGCTCCCGAATCGTCAGTCCACGGGTGCGGCACACTGCGCCCGTGGCTACGAGGCCGGAGCGGCCTATACCCCAGCGCCTGCGATTGGGAAACTTATTGGCTGACCTGACCGTCACCCTCGCTGCTCGCTTTCACGTGCACAAGATATGGGTTTGTTAGGTCATGTTGATGTGCACTGTACACTCCTCCTATGCGCAAAAATTCAACCACTCATAAGTGCTGTAAACATGGAAGTAGGAGAATAAAAACCCCAGTGGAAAGTCCCTGGGAGGCTTTTCGGCTACCAAGACCTGGCACTCTGTCTCCTTCCTTTTTCGTCGCCACATCTGGTGACCCCGACGTGATCCCCCCTGCTCACCGGCTGGATACGCCGAGTGCACCTCCGCAGCCGTTTGCCGCCCCTGATTCGTGAGTATGGGGGGGGGGGACTTTCCAGTGCCCAGAAGGAGCACGCAAGGGAGTTACAAAAGATTATACGGCAACGATCATGTGTCGTTGTCTCGGTCGCTCATATCGAGGACCTTCTCAGGGAAATAGATCGCCAGTGCCCCTGGTATCCGGACTGCGGGTCGTTATGGCTTCCTGATTGGATACGGATTGGGACCACCTTGTATAGTGAACCCCGTGCCCCGGTTCAGCACCTGCTGCTCTGGCAGCGTTGTAAGGAGGCGCTGGAGGGGGTCGGCCCTGACGGTCCCAAGCCGGTCTCCCTTTTGCCCCCAGGTGACGGACTGCCCCCCTCCTACCCGCAGCTAACCCTCCCTGCGCCGCCGCCCGCGGCGGCGCCCCCCTGCCCACCGGTCGGGCGGGAGGGCGCTGTCGCTGCGGCGGTGCGGCGAGCACGCGAGGCCGGTCTCTTGACCGACGAGGAATCCAGCTGTGGGTTCGAGGCGTTTCCCGTCTCTTGGCGGGATGATGGGAATGGGGGGCAGATCGTGGATTGGCAGGCTCTCCCCTATTCGGTTCTGCGCGAGCTCCGCAAGGCGGTTCGCGAGACCGGGGTGCGGTCCACTTTCACCCTGAGGATCTTGGAAGGTGTGTCAAATGGTTATTACTTACTCCCCCAAGATTGGAAGGACATGTGTCGCATGGTGCTGTCCCCCGCGCAGTATGTTGTGTGGGATAGCGAGTATCAGCGAGAGGCGCTTGCGGCGGCAGCACAGGGTGGGGGGGCCTATCTTGCTGAGCAGTTATATGGCACGGGGCAGTTTTCGGGCATCCCCCAGCAGGCGGAGGGCATGCCCCAGGCAGCTTATCCCAATATCGGCCAGTGTGTCCGTCGGGCGTTTCGCAGGGTCCCCGCTGCGGGCGAGTCCTCTAAGTCCTTCGCGGTTACTCGGCAAGGTGCCGCCGAACCGTTCCACCAGTTTATTGACCGCCTCCAAGAGGCAGTCCAAAGGCAGATCGACAACCCAGAGGCCCAAACTGAGCTAATGAAGAAATTGGCTTACGAAAATGCCAATGCAGACTGTCGCCGTGCCATGCAGGCAGTGGTCGGGCGCCCGGGGTACACCCTGACGGAGTTGCTACAGGCGTGCGCGGACGTAGGCACTCAAACCCATCAAATGGCCCTATTGGCTGTTGCCCTCCACAAGGGGCAGAAGTCTCAGGGGAACTGCTTTAATTGCCAAAAGCCTGGGCATTTTCGGCGAGAGTGCCAGGCCCCGGGGGGAGGGGCATGCAAAAACAAACCCCGAGCAGACCAAAGGCCCTGCACACTGTGTCCCAAATGCAAAAAGGGGTATCATTGGGCGGCGCAGTGTCGTTCAGCCGGGGGTGACAACCGGGCCCTAACAACCAGCCAGGATAACCCCCCGGGAAACTCATAACCGGGCCTGCGACCAGCCCGAGGCCAAAGGCCGCGCCCCTCTCCGTGCACGACGCTCCCGCCGCCACAAGGGGCAGTGCGGGGATTGACCTTGTCAATCAGAAAAATATGGATATAACGCTCCCCGGGGAGGTCCTCCTCATGCCGTCCCAAATCCAGGGCCCGTTGCCGGAGGGCACGGTGGGCCTTGTCCTACCCCGCTCGTCCGCCAGCAAGTAGGGCCTGTTTGTGGTGCCTGGGGTGATGGATTCGGACTATGGTGGAATTATCCACGTCCAGATGTGGAGTCATTTGCCAAAACAACTATGTCAGGGAGATGCCTGGGCGCAACTCATACTTGTGCCCTACTCCCTCCCGGCAGGGGGAAGAAACGTCCCCCGTACCGGAGGTTTCGGGTCCACCGGCCAGCGCACTATTCACCCGCAAGTGGCAGCGGTCGTTAAAGACATTGGATCACCCCAACCTAAACGCATTTATTGCCTCAACGATCAGCCGTTCGAGGGTGTTATCGACTCTGGGGCAGACGTCACCGTTATCGCCGCCGCACAGTGGCCCGCCCACTGGCCCACGGAGCAGGCTCCGGCCGTCTGGGGTGTGGGCGGGGCGCAGGACTCGCAGCGGAGCGCCCGATGGTTGGAGGTTAGGGCGCCCCAGGGCACCCGCCGCGCCCGTATCCGGCCCATCATTCTCCCCGTCCACCTAAACCTGTGGGGCCGTGATTTATTAACGCAGTTTGCTGCCACCATCCATATCGATGATTAAGCGTACGGCCCTCCCCCTTCGTTGGCTCACTGACGAGCCCGTCTGGGTTGCACAGTGGCCGCTTCCTTTAGAAAAGCTGGAGGCCCTCCAGCACTTGGTCAATGACCAGCTACAGGCAGGGCATTTGGAGGAGTCCACTAGCCCATTTAATACACCCGTATTTGTTATTAAAAAGAGATCTGGCAAGTGGCGCCTCCTGCAGGATCTTCGCGCCATCAACAAAATTATACAGCCTATGGGTCCCTTGCAATGTGGCACCCCCAATCCCAATCTTATCCCATATGATTATAAATTGTTTGTGATAGATTTAAAAGATTGTTTTTTTACCATTCCCCTGTACCCTGAAGACCGGGCCCGTTTTGCCTTAAATCATTCCCAGCCCACTCTACGTTATCAGTGGAACGTGCTCC
>NW_020700686.1:0-2879 GCF_002925995.2 Terrapene triunguis | reverse complement strand
AAGCCACAGCCCCTCGGGCTGCAGAGGTGCCTGGGGAGGGCTCCATCCCACCCTGCCAGCAGTGGATGAGCCGCCCACAGATATATGAGCCAATGCAGACAAGGAAGGATTCTGCTCTTCTAATTCAGAGTGTACACGAGCTTCACCCACAGGCCCAGGTCTATGGAGATGGAGCACGTAGGTACCGCACAGAGAGATGCTGGGACACACACGTCTTGCCTCTGTATCTGTGGGTCTGGTATTGGGCGGAGGGGACGGGTGTCTCGGAAACGCAGTGGGAAATACAGAGCACCACAAGGACACTGGATTAGGGTTGACTATTCCCAGGAAGCAATTCAGGCCTCTCTCCTGTTAGGGAGCAGGCGTCTCCTGGCCAGTTCAGTTGTTACATGGAATTCTTCCAGCAATTTCTTCAGACGTATTTCTGCCCACGGACTGTCGTAAACTGACTGATATCTGCAGTGTGACTGGTCACTTAAATTACACGGCATTGCTACTGATTGTGCAAGCACTTCCAACACAAAGTGTGGCTCGTGACTCCCTGTATTCATGTGCAAAGGCCCTGGTTCGCATGGGAGCGGAGGGATCGGCACTGAATGGCCCAGCTGGTCCCCAGATGAAAAGCTGGATGCTCCAACGTTCATGGAACATGAAACAGAACAGGGCACAAGCTCAAATGCCTTAAAGTCAAACCTGCAGGAACATCACATCACGCAGCTGCTATCAGAGGTAAAATAAAGAATTGCTTTAATGAGGGTTATGATGTTACTGCCTCTGATCGGTGTCGGTTTCAGCGAAGTTGGCACCTGGCAATGCGCTGGAGAATGGCCCAGGAAGGTGATAAACAGTTTGGGGTCCCCCTGGAGGGAAATCCTAGGAAAGATTGATAGTGGCGCAGCCTTAGGAGGAGACGACTGCGAGGGCCTTTTACAGCAATGCAGCGCGGACTCTTTCTCCGACAGCCCTTTCAGGCTGCGCCGAACCTGCTGTGACGACCAGCACTCCAAAAACACAGTGCAAGGTGCAGGAGAGAGAAAAGCGGGAGCACTTCATAGAAAAGCCCCTGAGGCCTTTGCTTCCTGCCCCTGGGATCAACAGCTCACCCCAGTGCTGCTCAGCAGGGACCTCCCTGTGCCATTCCTACAGGAGGACTGGGGGAAGCTGCCACATTCTCAAAGCTGCAGATCACGGTGGCCAGCAAGGGGAAGACGCTTCTCGATCTGCTCAGGTCTAGAAGCAGGTCAGAAATTCACCAATTCATCAATTAAAACTGGCTGGGAACTTTGGTCTTTCCCAGGCAGGTCCTGTGTACCTGTGATATTCCCTGCTCAGGCCACGCTGGCTAGTCACGCTCGGAGGCAGGTCCTTGGCTAGATAAATGTTCGAGCACTTGGCATTGTTGTTTGTGCTGCAATCCTGGTGCAAATACTTGTGCATGTGAATCTAAAAGTCAGTTTCCACAAAAGCCTGTGCATGAAATTCACTTTCCAGGACTATTTGGCCTGGTGAAAACTGATCGCACAAGTGTTCCCAGAGAAAGAACATGGGGAAAGCAAATTCATTAAGAAACTGGAGCTACAACATCTGCAGTGTAACAAATGGCAGGTGCTGATGTACTCTCCAAACCGTGCTGCCACTAGTGACAGGCCAGAGGCGGAGACAAGGACTGGACACCCCGGCCTAAAAACTACTGATAGTTTGAGACCGACAGTTCCCTGGTTTCCTCCCACATATTCTCCGTAGCTGCTCAGAGCTCTCACTGCAGCCTGAGCAGGTTCTCCGAGGACAGACATGGCAGGGTCCTGCCTTCTCAGACTCCGACTCCTGTGCCCAGGGCAGAGCAGAAAAGGAAACGTTCAGTGGGATACCCATGCAGGCCAATGCTCCCCTCCCGGATGAGTCTGTAGAGCTGTGGACTAAGTGTAATGCACTGGCTTCGTCTGTGCGACTGTCTCCCTCTAGGGGCCGGTCACCAACAAGCAGAACCGACTGTTACGCTCCGGGTGCCCTCACTGCCAGAGGCTGGGAGTGGGCGACAGGGGATGGGTCACTGGATGATTCCCTGTTCGGTTCCTTCCCTCTGGGGCACCTGGCATTGGCCACTGTCGGAACAGAGGATACTGAGCTAGATGGACCTTTGGTCTGACCCTCTATGGCCGCGCTTGTGCCGTTCCTTACGGCCGATGGAGTTACTGGCCAAGGTTTGTATGTTCGACTCGTGGGGTTGTGCGTCCGCAGGCTTGGCTTGTGGTGGGAGCCAGAACCTCAGTGCTCTAATCCCAGCTCCCACTGCAGCCTTGGGCAACACTCTTCCTCTTGTGAGTAGCCCCATTCACAAGGCGGGTCACAGGCGGGAGCAGGTCCTTATCCCTGCTCTCCACGGGGCAGAGAGGGGATGGCTGCTCTCCCTGGGGAGCTCAGAGGGCCAGTTGGGTGAGGATGGTGCACGGACATTGCAAAGCGCTTCAGAAATGCTGAGCCGTACACCCTTCCCTGACAACACGCTGCACCTACCCCACCCTGTTGGCTCCGAAGCCCTGGCCCCTTTGCACCTTGCTCTGCCCCCCCCCCCCCACTGACATTGGTGCTGCCTTCTCTTAGCCAGCAGGCAAGGGAGAGAGTGACTTTAACGGGCTCAGTGCTCCGATGGTTTATAGCCACTGCCTGTCATAAACCGCGGAAACCAGGATCGATAAATCTCCCAGGAAACAAAAATCAGGGGAAATAAAATGAACTCAATGGGGAAACACAGATAAACGGAATTGAAAACGCCTGCTGGGACAGCCTAGTGCTGTCATAATCCTGAGATATACCGGTCGCCTCGCTCTCTCCCCCCCGCCGCGGAGCCCAAGTCCCGGCAGGGGAGGGCAGCACAGACC
>NW_020700685.1:0-4491 GCF_002925995.2 Terrapene triunguis | reverse complement strand
AGCGCACTTGGCAGGGTTTGCTGTAAGGCCAGCTCGCCTAAAGGTATCGAGGACTCTTCTCCAGGTGGGTTTCCCAGTCTGGGGTATGAATGACCACATCATCCAAGTAGGCAGCAGCATAACTGTTATGCGGGCGTAATAGCTTGTCCATGAGGCGCTGGAAGGTAGCTGGGGCCCCATGTAGTCCAAAAGGGAGGACAGTATATTGAAAAAGACCCTCTGGTGTAGAGAACGCAGCCATTTCCTTTGCGTCTTCTGCAAGGGGAATCTGCCAGTACCCCTTTGTCAAGTCTAGGGTAGTCAAGTACCGGGCATTACCCAGACGGTCCACTAGCTCATCTATGCGAGGTATGGGGTACGCGTCAAACTGGGATACTTCGTTTAATAGCCAGAAGTCGTTGCAAAATCTTGTGGTGCCATCAGGTTTGGGCACCAGCACGATTGGGCTGGACCACTGACGGTGGGATTCTTCGATGATCCCCAACTCCAGCATTTTTTTTACTTCTGCTTTTATTTCCTCCCTTTTTGCCGCTAGCACCCGATAGGGCCTCATTGTTACTCTGGCCCCAGGGTTCGTGACGATGTGGTGATATGTCTCGGTTGTTCGACCCGGTTTTGTCGAGAACACATCTTGGTTCCGGAAGATCATCTCAGACACCTCATTCTTCTGGTCTGGTGTTAAATCGGGAGACACTCTCACCTGTTTGGAAGGCTTGTTTTCCTGGGTTAGGTCTTTTTGGACCTTTGTGCATGCCTCTTGTGCACGCCAGGGTTTCAGAAGGTTAACGTGATAAATCTGTTCTTGTTTTCTGCATCCTGGCTGCCGCACCTTGTAGGTTACTTCCCCCACGGGTTCAACCACCTCATAGGGCCCCTGCCATTGGGCCCGAAGCTTGCTTTCTGCTGTGGGTACCAACACCATAACTCGATCCCCTGGTTGGAACTGTCGCACTTTTGCCTGGCGATTGTAATGGGTTTGCTGGGCCTCCTGTGCCCTCTCCAAATGTTCCCGTACAATAGGGGTAACCCGGGCTATCCGGTCTCGCATCTGCATTACATGCTTTATTATATTTCTCCCCTCATTGGGTTCCTCTTCCCAGATCTCTTTGGCGATATCTAGTATGCCACGGGGGTGACGCCCGTATAATAACTTGAAGGGGGAAAACCCAGTTGAGGCCTGTGGTACCTCCCAGATAGCTAACATAAGGTAGGGTAGTAGGGTGTCCCAATCCTTCCCGTCCCGACTTACCACCTTCCTTATCATAGCCTTGAGGGTTCGGTTAAACCTTTCTACCAACCCATCAGTCTGCGGATGGTAGACCGAAGTTCTCAGGGTATGTATATGGAGCAGTGTACAGAGGTCCTTCATTAGCTTCGACATAAATGGGGTTCCTTGGTCAGTTAATATCTCCTTCGGTAGCCCCATTCGGGCAAAGATCCGCACCAGCTCTTTGGCTATAGTTTTAGAGGCCGTGTTCTGCAGTGGGATGGCTTCTGGGTAGCGAGTAGCATAGTTCAAAACAACAAGTATATATTGATTGCCCCGAGCCGTCTTCTCCAGTGGTCCCACTAGGTCCATGGCTATTCGCTCGAAGGGGACCTCTATGATGGGAAGGGGTACTAAAGATGCCCTCAAGTGGGGACGGGGACTGTGCAGCTGACACTCCGGGCAGGAGGCACAGTACCTCCGCACTTCTTCATGTGCTCCGGGCCAGAAGAACCATCGTAGGACTCGTGCCAGGGTCTTCTCTACCCCCAAATGCCCCCCAAAAAGATGACTATGAGCCAGGCTTAATACAGCATTCTGGTGTTTTTGAGGTACTAGGATCTGCTGTACCTTTTGCCCCTGTACTGGTGCAACCCGGTATAAGAGATCCTTCTTCATTATGAAGTAGGGTCCTGGTCCCTGGGTTTTTCCTTCCACGGGGACCCCATCTATTTCAGTCACCTCCTTCCTAATGTTGTCATACCTTGGGTCTTCTGCCTGGTCCCCTCCAAAATTTCCTCTCCCGGGGCTAATCTGCCCAAGATCTAGGGGCCCAGTCTCTGTTGCCTCTACTGGTTCAGAAGCATTAGGGTGGAAGTCAGACTCAGGTGCATCTCCTTCCTGCATGGCCTCCTTTTCAGCTGCGCGGGTCCGCCTACCTACAAGAGCGACCCTCTGGCTTTGGGTCAGTATTCGGGTTCCCAAGGCCTTAGCTGCCCTTCTTTCCCTTTTTGTCTTTCTACCCTGTCTGGGAGTGGAGAACAAATCTGGGGATATTTCAGAGAAGATTGGGGGTTGACAGTCTGCTGTGGATGCCTCACCAATTTTAGGGTCCCCATCTTTCTCCAATCCCCCTACTGGGAGTAAGTTTCCAAACCCTGGGAAGTCCCTCCCTATGAGCACCGGGTATGGGAGTTTAGGGACTACACCTGCTGCTACCTCAGTAGTGTTCCCTTGGATCTCGATTTTTACTGGGATGGTGGGGTAGTAATTAACTGTCCCATGGACACATGTTATCCCCGTACGTTTAGCCTACAGCAGCTGACTACGCTTCACGAGCTTCCCTGAGATAAGCGTGATAGCACTCCCCGAATCAACTAGTGCCATGGTCCCTACCCCATTTAGTTTCACTGGTCTGGTATACATATGTGGGGTTAGTGAGACCCCCACAAGGTGGATTAGGGAGCATGGATCTGCCCAGTTCCCCAGGTTACACTGCATAGGCTCCTCAGCATTGGGACACTGTGCAGCTATGTGTCCCCACTCCCCGCAGGCATAACATCTGTATGGAGCCCTAGGCGTTCCCCCGTCTCTTGGTTTGGGCAGTCTAACATCACGATCCTCTTCTCCCTCAGTGCTCCGACTTTTTGTGGCCTCTGATGGGCCTTCAGCCTCTCTCTTTTTCCACCTGGGCCCTCCTGGTGGCCCAGTCACCCGAACTTTAGGGCTTGGTGCTGCTAGTTTAACCCGGGGTGCCTCTTCCTTAACTGGTCGGGTCAGCTCCCTCGCTTTCCTTCGCCTCTCCACCAGGGCAACAACCTCGTCATAGGTGGAGGGTTCGTTCTGGCTTACCCAGGCACGAAGGTCTGGTGGTAGTCCCCTCATGTATCAGTTGATGACCAGAACTGCTAGTATCTCTTCCGGACTCCGGGACTCTGTTTGCAACCACTTTCGTGCGAGATGGATGAGGTCATACAATTGGGACCACGGGGTTTTGTCTTCCTGATACCTCCAACCGTGATACTGCTGGGCCCGCACTGCTGTCATTACCCCAGATCTGGCCAGGATCTCTGCTTTCAGCTGGGGGTAGTCTGCCGCAGCCTCTTCAGGCAGATCATGGTAGGCCTTCTGGGCCTCCCCGCACAGGAATGGGGGAAGGATGCCAGACCACTGATCTCGAGGCCAGGCCTCCCGTAGGGCTGTCCTCTCAAAGGCCAGAAGGTATGCCTCTACATCATTCTCCCGTGTCATTTTCTGCAGCCAATGGCTGGCCCGTATGAGCCGCGTCCCATCATGGCCGCAATTCAGCTCTATAAGGGACTTTACCTAGTTTACCAGTTCCCGCAACATAGCTCGGTCTTGAGCAGCTTGGTCCATCAGCAGGCAATTAGTCTCTTGCTGCAGCCGCACTGCCTCCTGTTGGGCGGCTGCCTGGACACAGGTAGCCTCCTGCTGGGCCACCGTAGCTTGTATCAGTGCCCACACTACGTCATCCATTGTGGTGGGGAAAAAAAATAAACCCTCTCCCTTTTTTGTTGTTGTTGTTTGTTTGTTTTTTAAATCACCCTCCTTCTTCCGCCGTGCTGTGCACCCCAAAATCCCACCCCTGACACCAGTGTGACAAAGTTCCTCCTCTATCTTGGTGAGTCCTGCGCTTATTGGCTGATTTTTTTGCCTCAGAGATTCACCATGTGGGTTGGGGAACAGCCCAGAGACCTTCCCCTCTGGAAGAACCCACAGTCCAGGTCAATTGGGAGGTTTGGGGGGAACCCAGGCCCGCCCTCTACTCCGGGTTCCAGCCCAGGGCCCTGTGGACTGCAGCTGTCTATAGTGCCTCCTGTAACAGCTGCATGACAGCTACAACTCCCTGGGCTACTTCCCCATGGCCTCCTCCAAACACCTTCCTTATTCTCACCACAGGACCTTCCTCCTGGTGTCTGATAACGCTTGTGCTCCTCAGTCCTCCAGCAGCACACCCTCACCCTCTCACTCTCACTCTCAGCTCCTTGCGCCTCTTGCTCCCAGCTCCTCACACTCGCACCACAAACTGAAGTGAGCTCCTTTTTAAAACCCAGGTGCCCTGATTAGCCTGCCTTAATTGATTCTACAAGCTTCTTCTTAATTGGCTCCAGGTGTCCTAATTAGCCTGCCTGCCTTAACTGGTTCTAGCAGGTTCCTGATTACTCTAGTGCAGCCCCTGCTCTGGTCACTCAGGGAACAGAAAACTACTCATCCAGTGACCAGTATATTTGCCCTCTACCAGACTCCTGTACCCCACTGGTCTG
>NW_020700684.1:0-3818 GCF_002925995.2 Terrapene triunguis | reverse complement strand
GCTCTGGACAGCAGTCCGAGCTCGGATGCTCTGACCAGCCACACCCCGGGAAAATTTGAATTCCTTTTCCTGTCTGGGCAGTTTGAAGCGCAGTTTCTGTTTGGACACCGTGGCGAGCTCAGCAGCAGTGGCAGCAGTGGCAACGATGCAGAGCTCTCCAGCAGAGATGGCCGTGCAATCCAATAGAAAGAGGGCCCCAGCATGGACGGATCGGGAAGTCTTGGATCTCATCGCTGTGTGGGGAGATGAGTCCGTGCTTTCCGAGCTGCGCTCCAAAAGACGGAATGCAAAGACCTATGAGAAGATCTCTAAAGCCATGGCAGAGAGAGGCTACAGCCGGGATGCAACGCAGTGCCGCGTGAAAATCAAGGAGCTGAGACAAGGCTACCAGAAGACCAAAGAGGCAAACGGACGCTCCGGATCCCAGCCCCACACATCCCGTTTCTACGAGGCACTGCATTCCATCCTAGGTGCGGCCGCCACCACTACCCCACCCCTGACCGTGGACTCTGAGGATGGGATATTGTCCGCGGCCGGTTCCTCAGCGGACGGGGAAGAGGAGGAAGGAGATGAGGAGGACGAGGCAGTAGACAGCGCTTACAACGCTGATTTGCCCGACAGCCAGGAGCTCTTCATCACCCTGACAGAGATCCCCTACCAACCCTCCCCAGCCGTTACCCCAGACACAGATTCAGGGGAAGGATCAAGCAGTAAGTGTTTTAAATATCCAAACATTTATTTACAACATAACTGGCATATTTAAAATATTAACAGTAGCTAAAGTGCTTTAAAACATGTAAACATTTATTTGCAACAAAACAGGAAGATTGAAAATATTAACAGTGGGTAAAGTGCTTCAAAACATGTAAACAGGAAAGTCAAACAAAAGGGGAATCAGTGCAAAGTGTATCATGATTACTCCGTCTTTGGGCGCCTCAATATATAGTCCGAACCATTTTAAAAAAATCTCACAATGTCCGCTTCATGATTATAGTGCCCAAAACCCTGCAGTCATTTGTCCCTCCAAGGGCACCTAAGCCAAGAACTGGTCAATGTAACCGGGGATCGAGGCGACATCCTCCGGGGAGAACTCCTCATACACCTCCTGCAGGTGTTTTTCAAGCCTCATCAGCAGGTTCCTGGGCAGGGACAGCTTATTAGGCCCCCCGTGGTAGGACACGTTTCCCTGCCACAACGCCAGCAGGTACTCCGGGATCATGGCCTTGCACAGCAGTGCAGCAAATGGCCCCGGTTTCTGCAGGCTGTCCCGGAGCATATTCTCCTTCTGGCTCTCGGAGACCTTCAGGAGGGTGATGTCAGGCATGACTCCCTGCTGTGAAATCGGTAGGGGAAAGTTAGTATTGGGACTGCTTGCCCGTCCCTTTACAGAACTGCAACCGCCGGTTTACAGCCACGCGGTTTACAGCCGCGAGGGGGTGGGACAGGGCCAGAGTTCATGCTTGCAGGATTGCTGCCAGCAGAGACTCGCATTGCTTTCTATGTGAAAGGAGGCCAGTGCCACTCTTAAAGTTTTAAGCGGCCACAAGTCTACGGCTTACCATGTTTGCCATCTAGACAAAGTCCGGTGTCCTGCCCTGCTCCTCAGCTCGCCACAGCAAGACCGCAGGCACTGTAGGTGAGGGCCGAAAATTCGACCTTGTCCTCAGTGCGCGTGTGATAGGTGCTCTGCATGGTCTTGTTCACAGAGAAAGACTATGTTCTCTGTTCACAGATACATTGCTCTGTCTCAGGAATTCACTCCCTTTTTCCAATTCCCACAGCCACATCTGCCCAGAGGCTAGCGCACATTAGGAGGAGGAAGAAGAGGACACGGGAAGACATGTTTGCTGAACTAATGGAATGCTCCCGAGCACAGGCAGCCCAGCAGACACAGTGGAGGGAGAACTTGTCCCAAATGCACCGGGCAAACATGGAACGGGAGGAGAGGTGGCGACAGGAGGACAGGCAGGCTACTCAAACGCTGCTTGGACTAATGAGGGAGCAAACGGACACGCTCCGCCGCCTTGTGGATGTTCTGCAGGACCGGAGACAGGAGGAGAGAGCCCCGCTGCAGTCTCTCTGTAACTGCCCTGTCCCGCCACCAAGTCCCATACACCCCTCACCCAAAGTCCAAACACGGAGGGGTGGAAGGGGCCGGGAAAAATTTCACTCCACCCCTGCGGACTGCTCTACCACTAGAAGGCTCTCATTCCCCAAAATTTGAAAAGTCCTTTCCTACCGGCCTCACACAAGACCCCGTCCAAGTTTCACCCCCCCGTTCCATGTGCGGTTGTTAATAAAGAATACGTTTCTGTTCATTTCTGTTTCCATCCTCTTCTTTTGGAGGGGAGTCTGTCTGAAGGGGGGGGAAGGGCCTTGGTCATTGGACAGGACAGTCACCTTTAGCAGGGGGCAGGTGCAGCAGCAGGGCACATATACAGTGCAGTGACTAGTTATCCTGGTCAGTCTGGGAGGTGGTTTTCATGTTTTCTGTGGTGGGGGCGGTGGTGTTGCTCTGTGACTTGGTGGCGGGGGAGGGCAGTTACAGATCTTATGCAGCGGTCCTTACCCTGGATCACAGAGCCGCGCAGCAGGGGATCTGTAACCCTCCTCCCCCTGCAAGACAGTCACATAGCCGACACATACACGCAGTCCCGGCCAGGAGGGCTGGCAGGCTCCGTTGAAACTACCAGTCCACCACCGCGGAGCCTGTCTTTCCTGGAGTTTAGAAGCATCATTTGCATCACAACCCTAAACCCGCCCCCCGCCACAGTCTGCGTCCCAGGTTTAAAACATTCCCGCGAAAACAGTAATAAAGACAACGATGTCCATGAACAAAACAGAACAGATTTTATTTTTTGGGAAGGGGGTGAAGGGGGTATGTAAGTGGAGAGGATAGTCGACGGCAACTGGGTAAAGAAACGGGGGCAGGTTCAGCTTCTCTGTAAACAAACTTAATAGTCACTGGTTGCCCTGCTCACTCAGGAACCTAGCTTTCAAAGCCTCCCGGATGCACAGCGCGTCCCGCTGGGCTCTTCTAATCGCCCGGCTGTCTGGCTGGGCGTAATCAGCAGCCAGGCTATTTGCCTCAACCTCCCACCCCGCCATAAAGGTCTCCCCCTTGCTCTCACACAGATTGTGGAGCACACAGCAAGCTGCAATAACGATGGGGATATTGGTTTCGCTGAGATCACAGCGAGTGAGTAAGCTTCTCCATCTCCCTTTGAGACGGCCAAAAGCACACTCCACCACCATTCTGCACTTGCTTAGCCGGTAGTTGAAGAGTTCTTTTTCTGTGTCCAGGGCGCCAGTATAGGGCTTCATGAGCCAGGGCATTAGCGGGTAGGCTGGGTCCCCGAGGATCACTGTAGGCATCTGCACATCCCCAACAGTTATCTTGTGGTCCGGGAAGTAAATACCTTCCTGCAGCCGTCTAAACAGACCAGAGTTCCTGAACACGCGAGCGTCATGAACCTTGCCCGGCCATCCGACGTAGATGTTTGTAAACCGTCCCCGATGGTCCACCAGTGCTTGCAGCACCATTGAAAAGTAGCCCTTTCTATTGATGTACTGGCTGGCCTGGTGGCCCGGTCCCAGGATAGGGATGTGAGTCCCATCTATAGCCCCACCGCAGTTTGGGAATCCCATCGCGGCGAAGCCATCTATGATGACCTGCGCGTTTCCCAGGGTCACTACCTTTGACAGCAGTACCTTGACGATTGCCTTGGCTACTTGCATGACAACAACCCCCACGGTAGATTTGCCCACACCAAAGTGGTTCGCGACTGACCGGTAGCTGTCCGGCGTTGCAAGCTTCC
>NW_020700683.1:1952-4153 GCF_002925995.2 Terrapene triunguis | reverse complement strand
GAGCTCGGATGCTCTGACCAGCCACACCCCCGGGAAAATTTGAATTCATTTTCCTGTCTGGGCAGTTTGAATCTCAGTTCCTGTTTGGACATCGAGGTGAGCTCAGCAGCAGTGGCAACGATGCAGAGCTCTCCAGCAGAGATGGCCGTGCAATCTAATAGAAAGAGGGCCCCAGCATGGACTGATCGGGAAGTCTTGGATCTCATCGCAGTGTGGGGCGATGAGTCCGTGCTTTCAGAGCTGCGCTCCAAAAGAAGGAATGCTAAGATCTACGAGAAGATCTCCAAAGCCATGGCAGAGAGAGGCTACAGCCGGGATGCAACGCAGTGCCGCGTGAAAATCAAGGAGCTGAGACAAGGCTACCAAAAAACCAAAGAGGCTAACGGACGCTCCGGATCCCAGCCCCACACATCCCGTTTCTACGAGGCACTGCATTCCATCCTGGGAGCGGCCGCCACCACTACCCCACCCCTGACCGTGGACTCCGAGGATGGGATCATGTCGGACATGACAGCGGACGGGGAAGATGAAGAAGGAGATGAGGAGGACGAGGCAGTCGACAGCGCTGGCACCGCTGATTTCCCCGACAGCCAGGAGCTCTTCATCACCCTTACCGAGATCCCGTACCAACCGTCCCCATCCCTTACCCCGGACACAGAATCAGGGGAAGGATCAAGCAGTAAGTGCTGTAAACATGTAAACATTTATTTAAAACAGAACGGTAATATTTATACTATTAACAATGTATATTTATAAAAGTGCTGTAAACTAGTAAAAAAATAATCAGGTACAAAACAGGAATATTTACAAAGGTAACAAATGGGTTTTCATGATTTCTCTGTCTTAGGCTCTTCTCAATTTAGTCCCAAGTATTTTAAAAAAATTTCACAATGTCCGTTACTACATGATTCCCAGGCCCAAGACGCTCCACTCCAAAGTCCCAGTGCACCTACGCGAAAATCCGGTCAATGTGGCCGGGGATCGACGAGAAATCCTCGTAGGAGAACTCCTCGTAGGTCTCGTGGAGGTAGAGCTCAAGCCTGTTGATCAGGTTCCGGGGTAGGGCGATCTTAGTGGGCCCTCCGTGGTAGCAGACATGTCCCCTCCATGCCACAATCAGGTACTCGGGGATCATGGCCCGACATAGCATGGCGGCATACGGCCCCGGTTTCTGCATGCTTTCCCGCAGCATGCGTTCTCTCTGGGTGTCCGGGATTCTCAGGAGGGTGATGTCGCTCATGACGCCCTGCTTTGAATTAGGGAGGGGAATGTTAGTATTGGGACTGCTTTACAGCCACGCGGTGGAGGGAGAGGGGCAGCATACAGGGATCTTTCCCTGGGACAGCCGCGAGGGGGTGGGACAGGGGCAGAGTTGATGCTGTCCTGATTGCTGGCAGCAGAGACTGGCATTGCTTTCAATGTGAAAGGAGGCCAGTGCTACTGCTGGAGTTTTAAGCAGCCACAAGTCTCCGGCTTACCATTATTGCCCGCTCCAGAAGTTCAGGTCTCCAGCCACAGTTCTCTGATCACTCCAAGACCTCCGCAAGTCCACAGGCACTGAAGGCGACGGCCGAAAATTCGACCTTGTCCTGAGTGCGCATGTGAGAGGTGCAGTGCATGGTCTTGTTCACAGAGAAAGACTAGGTTCTTTGTATACAATTTCATTTATCTGTCTCAGGAATTCACTCCCTTTTTACAATTCACACAGACACATCTGCGACTGTCTCCCAACCCAGCCTGTCAGCACACTCCCAGAGGCTAGTGCAGATTAGGCGGAGGAAGAAGAAGACGCGTGAAGACATGTTCTCAGAACTAATGGGATGCTCCCGAGCCCAGGCAGCCCAGCAGACACAGTGGAGGGAGAACTTGTCACAAATGCACCGAGCAGTCATGGAACGGGAGGAGAGGTGGCATCAGGAGGACCAACAGGCTACTGAAAAGCTGCTTGGACTAATGAGGGAGCAAACGGACACGCTCCGGCGCCTTGTGGATGTTCTGCAAGACCGGAGGCAGGAGGACAGAGCCCCGCTGCAGTCTATCTCTAACCGCCCTCCCCCGCCACCAAGTCCCACACCCCCCTCACCCAAAGTCCAAAGAAGGAGGGGCGGCAAGGGCCGTTAAAACTTTCAGTCAACCCCTGCAGACTGCTCTAGCACTAGAAGGCTGACATTCCCCAAAATTTCATAAGCCCTTTCCTACCC
>NW_020700683.1:1425-1852 GCF_002925995.2 Terrapene triunguis | reverse complement strand
CCCAAAGTCCAAAGAAGGAGGGGCGGCAAGGGCCGTTAAAACTTTCAGTCAACCCCTGCAGACTGCTCTAGCACTAGAAGGCTGACATTCCCCAAAATTTCATAAGTCCTTTCCTACCCACCTCACACAAGCCCCCGTCCAAGTTTCACCCCCCACGTTTCATGTCTGGTTCGCAATAAAATGTTTGTTTCTGTTCATTACTGTTTCAGTCAGGTTCTTTTGAGGGAGAGTCTGTCTGGGGGGGGGGGAAGGGGCTTGGTAATTGGACAGGACAGTGACCTTTAGCAGAGTACAGAGGCGGTGTCAGGTCCAGCATCAGGACACATACACAGTGCAGTCACTGGTTACCCTGGTCAGTCTGGGAGGTGTTTTTCATGTTCTGGGGGGGGGGTTGCTCTGTGACTTTGTGGCGGGGGAGGGCAGTTAC
>NW_020700683.1:0-1325 GCF_002925995.2 Terrapene triunguis | reverse complement strand
GGGGGGGGGGGTTGCTCTGTGACTTTGTGGCGGGGGAGGGCAGTTACAGATCTTATGCAGCGGTCCTTATCCTGGCTCACAGATCCACGCAGCAGGGGATCTGTAACCCTACCCCCCCTGCCAGAAAGTCACATAGCCGACACATACACACAGTCCCCCCCAGGAGTGCTGGCAGGCTCCATTGAAATAACCAGTCCACCAGTGCGGAGCCTGTCATTCCGGGAGTTTAGAAGCATCATTTGCATCAGAACACTAAACCCGCCCCCCGCCACAGTCTGTGTCCCCGGTTTAAAATATTCCCGCGAAAACAGCAATACAGACAACGGTGTTCATTAACAAAATAGAAATGATTTTATTTTTTGGGAAGGGGAAGAGGGTGAAGGGGGTATGTAACTGGAGAGGATAGTCAAAATGAACTGGGTAAAGAAACGGGGGCAGGTTCAGCTTTTCTGTCCACAAACTGAAAAGTCACTGGTTGCCCTGCTCACTCAGGAACCTAGCTTTCAAAGCCTCCCGGATGCACAGGGCGTCCCGCTGGGATCTTCTAATGGCCCGGCTGTCTGGCTGGACGTAATCAGCAGCCAGGCTATTTGCCTCTAGCTCCCACCCCGCCATAAAGGTCTCCCCCTTGCTCTCACACAGATTGTGGAGCACACAGCAAGCTGCAATAACGATGGGGATATTGGTTTCGCTGAGATCACAGCGAGTGAGTAAGCTTCTCCATCTCCCTTTGAGACGGCCAAAAGCACACTCCACCACCATTCTGCACTTGCTCAGCCGGTAGTTGAACGGTTCTTTTTCTGTGTCCAGGGCGCCAGTATAGGGCTTCATGAGCCAGGGCATTAGCGGGTAGGCTGGGTCCCCGAGGATGACTGTAGGCATCTCCACATCCCCAAGAGTTATTTTGTGGTCTGGGAAGTAAATACCTTCCTGCAGCCGTCTAAACAGACCAGAGTTCCTGAACACGCGAGCGTCATGAACCTTGCCCGGCCATCCGACGTAGATGTTTGTAAACCGTCCCCGATGGTCCACCAGTGCTTGCAGCACCATTGAAAAGTAGCCCTTTCTATTGATGTACTGGCTGGCCTGGTGGTCCGGTCCCAGGATAGGGATGTGAGTCCCATCTATAGCCCCACCGCAGTTTGGGAATCCCATCGCGGCAAAGCCATCTATGATGACCTGCGCGTTTCCCAGGGTCACTACCTTTGGGAGCAGTACCTTCACGATTGCCTTGGCTACTTGCATGACAACAACCCCCACGGTAGATTTGCCCACACGAAAGTGGTTCGCGACTGACCGGTAGCTGTCCGGCGTTGCAAGCTTCC
>NW_020700682.1:0-7656 GCF_002925995.2 Terrapene triunguis | reverse complement strand
GTCTGCAGGTTTGGCCGATCGCGGCTCCCACTGGCCGCGGTTCGCTGGCCAGGCCAATGGGGGTGGCGGGAAGCGGCGCTGGCCAAGGCCGCCGCTTTCTGCCCTCCCCCCCCATTGGTCTGAAGCGGCGAACTGCAGCCAGTTGGAGCTGTGGTTGGCCGAACCTGCAGACGCGGCAGGTAAACAAACCGTCCTGGCCCGCCAGAGTGCTTACTTTGGCGAGCCGTGTGCCAAAGGTTGCCGATCTCTGGTTTGGTATATGAAACCTGGAATTGATAACTGAGGCAGGGTTTGGTTGAAGAAAAGCTATAGTCTCCTCTTTTTGTCTTATGTTTCTGACTTTAAGATCAGGGCTGTAATGGTAAGACGTTACTATCTGATAGACTACTCAGTGACCTGAATGTAGTGAGTTGGTAGACTAGGTTCAAATCCCATTTAGTACTGCTAACACTAGTTTTGCTTTTGTCCTTTGAGTGACTATGACAGAGGACTGAAGTGAAGTGATGCTGCTGCTTTTAAAAATGACGGCAAAGATGTACCAGGAGGGTAGGATGACAAAGGAGAACCAGTGCCACACAGGTTTTTTCAAATGGGCTTAGTGATTCAAGAACTGCCAGCTGGCCTAGTGGGTGAGGTAATGGATCAGCGTACACAAGAACGAAGCTCATGTAAATGTTTATATTTTACTTTAAAATCACCAGTTCAGAAGCAAATTTAGGGCCAAATAAATCCCTACTGTATATTTCTTTGGAAATAAGAGATTGCCATTTGATTGATAAATCCACTTGTTGGCATTAATAATTGAAATTAATATTAATATGGGAAACTCCAAACACTAATTTAATCATAAATTCCTTTATTAAATCCAAAGGCTGAATGGTGTATTTATACAATTGCTGTAAACATGCCTAACTAATAAGCAATTTACTACAGCCAAAAAGTAACAAAACAGTTATAAGCATTTGATCAAGATACTCACAAATGGGCTAAACCCAGGGGTACTTAAACCCATATTGATTGACTCCAATGTGGCCAGCCCAGTATTAGCAATGAACCCTTTAAGAGTTTACTTTTTCTACCCTTTAACAAGGAAATGATGTCATTGCCAATTAATCACATTAGCTAAAAATCAATTGGAGACAATTCACCCTTTATTTCCAGTCTTAATCCACGTCAGATTTACAGCCTCCTTTCTCCTCCAGGCCTTCCCACCCCTCCTTGCTGCCCAACAGTTTTTTTCAATTGCATTTGGGTTCACATAGTCTTTAACACCGGCATGTGGGTAGGGAAGGGCCACCGTGGCTCATTTTAAGACAGATTCTCTTTGTTTTACTTAAAACCATTTGCTGTCACCCTTATCAGTCAGAGGCCTTCTCTTTAGAAACTTCCCCTTATCTCATTAGCTACTCTTTGAACCAGACATCCTCCCTACTTCATTCCTTCTGGCCTTATAACTTATCAGTTTCAAGGCCTTCCTTCTAATTGCTAGTTAGGGGCTTTCTTTACAACCCATATATTTTCTTAAGATAACTCTAATTCAGACTTCATATTTATCCTACACCACTCAGACATAAGGTGTAAATTAACTGTAACTGCCTAGGAAAGACCTGGGCATCATTGTGGACAGCTCAGTGGAAATATCTACTCAAAGTGCAGCAGCCTTCAAACAAAAACAAAACAAAACAAAAAAGGCAAACACAATGTTAGGAGACACATAGAATGCAATGACAAATATTACAAGGACATAAGTCAAATGGTATTCTCTCTTAGAATATTTGGTTCAGTTCTTTCAGCCCATCTCAAACAAAGTTATAACACAGGGGTCGGCAACCTTTCAAAAGTGGTGTGCCAAGTTCACTGTAATTTAAGGTTTTGCGTGCCAGTAATACATTTTAACGTTTGTAGAAGGGGTCTCTCTATGTCTATGTTATATAAATAAACTATTGTTGTATTTAAAGTAAATAAGGTTTTTAAAATATTTAAGAAGCTTCATTTAAAATAAAATTAAAATGCAGATCTTATCAATTTAGTGTGATCCTTGCCTGGGATCCTTGTCTGGGGTTCCAGCCACCAGCCCATCTCAGCCCGCTGCCAGTCTGGGGTTCCATTCACTCAGCCGGCAGCAGGCTGAGCGGGCCAGTGGCAGGCTGAGCGGGGCTGGCGGGGGGCTGAGTGGCTCAGTCCGCTGCCAGTCTGGGGTGCCGGCAGCACTCAGCCTGCTGCCAGTCTGGGATTCCGGCTGCCAGCCCCTTGCCAGTCGGGGTCCCAGCTGCCGGCCCCGCTCAGCCTCCTGCCGGCCTGGGTGAGCAGAACCCCAGGCTGGTAGCAGACTGAGGGGGGCTGGCGGCCGGGATCCCAGCTAGCAGGAGCTGATGGACCGAACCTCAGACCGGCAGCGGGCTCAGCTTGCTGCCAGTCTGGGGTCCCGGCCACCGGCCCCGCTCAGCCCGCTGCCGGTCTGGGTGAATGGAACCCCAGGGCTGGCAACGGGCTGAGTGGTGCCAGCGGCTAAGACCTCAGACCAGCAGCAGACTGAGCCACTCAGAGGCCTTCTCTTTAGAGGTTCGCAGAACGTTACAGGGGGTTCGCCAGAAAAATTTCACTAATGGCGGACAAAGGACCCTGGGCATTGGAGACAGCAGGTGGGACCCGGTTGCAGGGCAGACACCCCGAGCCCCAGGGAGAGCGGGGCCGGGCAGTTGGGGCTGGCAGCCCGAGCTCCACCCCTGTCAGCGGGGGAGCCGGCAGCCCAAACCCCAGCGCTCTGCGCGGGGCTGACAGCCTGAGCCCAAGGGAGAGCAGAGCCGGGCAGTTGGGGCAGGCAGCCCGAGTCCTGGCGGTCAGCGGGGGAGCTGGCAGTCCGAACCTCAGTGCTCCGTGTGGGGCTGGCAGCCCGAGCCCCGCCCCCGTCAGCGGGGGAGCCGGCAGCCTGAACCCCAGCTCGAGCCCCAGGAAGAGCGGGGCCCGGCAGTTGGGGCATCCATCACACTGAAGAAATTTAATCTTAAATCCCTGAAAATATTCATTTTTAGGAGGGGGTTCACGAGCTTTCACAATTTAGTGAAAGGGGTTCGCTGGCTGTTAAAGTTTGGGAACCACTGCTATACTCCAAACCCTCTCTTCTTCCTCGTCTCCTGAAACAGGTAAAGCCAGTCGCTGCCCCTTTCCCCAGTGGTGAAGCTTCAGAGAATGGGGAGCTGCATAACTGGCATTGGGATTTTGCATTAATTACCCCTAGATGATTGCAGATTCCACAGGAACACACACATACATATGCAACCCCTGCTGGTCTCCCTCCAATGATGGCAGCTAAGACAGCAAGCACTTGATGAGTCTGCCACAGCTATGGCTAAGCAAGAGGTGTCTTTTAGCTCATTCAGTATTTAGCTTGCAGTCCCAGGTTTGAATCCTGCCAATGACATCAAGGTGGTCAGTGTTACACATATAACCTGTACTGATACAAAGTTCTGCGAATATTCTACAGCACATATCATCTGGCACATCTCAATACAATAGCCTTTTAAGTTTTCATGCTTTTAAGGTCTGGCTCACAAACATGCAGATAAAATCTATAAAGTAGAAACAATAGTCTCAAACCTATGCCTACGTTCATATCTGACAGGCTCCATGTTTGGCTAAAACAGTGTGACTAGTTTTAGGGGAAGAGATGCCGAGAGGCAGAAAATGATCCCATTTCAATTTGCCAGATTTGGAATACTCTAGAAAATCAAAGCCCCAAGGCACTGAGTGATGCCTGGGTCTCTCCACTGAACTGGGGATGGGAGGGGGAGTGTTGGATTATCTAATACAATCTGAACAATTTCTTGGCTTCCTTTTTTCAGACGGTCTGATAATTTTTTAAAGGCAGATGGAGTTGGGCCCCATCAGTGTCAACAGCTAATTTAAAAGGCAATTGCTGAAACTGGCTCAACCCCTAGATGAGTTGCTTTTCCTTTGACTGTACGCATTACTGTGAAGTACAAGTATACTTTAATTTCATTGACTTTCAACAAGTCTCCTCTGAGTTCCCTGAGATCTTAAAACATTTTTCACCACACACAGGCAGTTTTCAGGCTTCCTGTGTTTCCAGCAAGCAATATTAATCCCATAATTTAATCAGCAATGGTGCAGGGCCTCAGGGAAGTGGCTCACTGAGACAGCTCCAGATCCAGGAACTCTGATTCAGCACATCTGGACTGGTAACTATGCAAAAAGTTCTGAAAACCCCACTGTTTGTGGTTTTCACGGAATGCTGAAAGAAATCCGATTGTGCAACTTTTCAGGAGACAGTTTATACTTCAGATAATACTTAGAATAGTTTTTCATCATTGTAAAGACTGGGATTGAAAACAGAATGACTGACATTATAATAACCCAGCAGATGCACCTAAATGTGAGCAACCAAGTTTGGAGGATCAACGGCCTAGAGCGGCAAGAAGCCAGAGGATTCCGGGAGAGCTGGAGCAGTGGGAGAACACCATCTTGGCAAGGGTGGGAGCCTCGGTGGAAGGAAAGAGGACGCCTGTTGCTCTGCATGCGGTATATGTGAGTCCAGGGAAAGGAGTGTGATGGGCAATGCTAAATGGGGGCTGGTGGTGAACACTTTGGACTTAGACTTGCATGTGTCCGCAGGGCAGGTGAAGGCCAAGTAGCCAAGGAGCAACATATCCCACCAGGCAGAGGTCCAGACTGAGCAGCCAGCAAGCAGCTACCTCACCAGCCTAGTGCATCTCAGCTCTGTGTGTACCACTGGTGGGATTAGAGCCCTTGGAGGTGAAGGAGGTAAAAGGTTTTGGGCACCGCCAGAGCTGGGGGAGGGATTGTGCTTAGTTTTAAAAAAAATGCTGTTTCATGGTTGCTGTGAATTCCCTTCAGTCCCCCATCCCCTTTCGACCCGTTGGTCATTTATATAAATGGTCTCAGAACTTCTCTGTGTGCACTTGGGTCTTTGTGTTAGGAGTTTCTGGCTCCACGTAAGCAAAGGGTGGGGGGAGAGGGGGGAAGGCTGTGCCCACCCTGAAAAGAAAGAGGTGCAGGCTCACTACCTTAGGACCTCTACCAGCAGCTGTGTCAGCATGGGTCAGGGGTTGGTACAATATTTATATAGCCAATTTCACTAACGTGCCTAAAGCTGTCTACTGTATTCGATTTACACTTCTTTACAACAATCGTGTATATTAACCAATTTTCCCACCAGTGAAATTCAGACACCATTAAGGTATAGTAGATGCTAGTACCAGTTTAATATTCTACACAGTTAACTAATTACAGAAAAGTTTAGGACAGAAAATGAACAACACTGCCACAAGTTCCAACTATGGGAACAATTTTTAGGTAATGATCCGGCTGGAATTTGTTCAGGAGCTAATACCCTATCTTTTCACAAAGTGCTGTGAGATTTTTAATTACAACAATTTGCATATACCATCTCTACAAGATATTACATAACACATCGCTTTATAGTGTGCAACTCTCCCAAGTCCATGGTCCACTCAGCATAGGAGAATGAAGGTGCTATTGCAAAATTATTCATGGCATCAGTCCTGTCTGGGTCCTAGCATCAGTTAGAGCAGCCCACACCAGTGGGAATCAGCATAGCAGAGCTGTGCTCTGCCATGTCTCTGACCTGCTCCCTCCTTCAGCATGCCCTTTATACTGGGAGGGTCACCTGGTATAGGGGCCACTTCCACCAGGTTTACTGAGGTGGACAGCTCCCCTCTAGGAGGGGAATTCTCTACTGGTCACTTACAGCCAGAACATGGTGCAAAGTGGCCAGAGAGTAAAAAGGAATCTGGCCCCTACTGTTTAAATTCCCTGATCAAAGAAATAAAACAGTCAAGCTACTTGAGCTAAAACAAGGAAGCAAAGACCTTCATCTAAACTTCATATGAAGACTTTCAAGATTCAGAAAAGTTTGTATAACTTTCCCCTTCCCCCATTATGTAATTTTCACTCTGCACTTCCTAATGCCTGCAGGATCAGAAACAGAAGTCTCTCTAAACTGTTATGAGAAAGGATGCTCTAGTCTCACGGTATTTTCCGTTTGACGTGAAGCAGGAAGGAAGCTGGAATTAAAATAGACCTATTGTGTCCCTAGACTCAGCCAGATAATGTGGCATGGGATCACACTCAAGTAGGTTTCTTTGCTACCAGAATTAAATGGCAAGCTCCTCAGGACAAACTGTCATATTTATTCTGTAAACAGCTGGCCTTGTACAAATAATAGAATATTTTTAAAATGCAAGTGTATATCTAGCAGAAATTGATAGGTTCACCACAGAACTGCAGGCACAGCACAGAACTATCCCAGTTTATAAAACTGGTGTGATATATACAAACTCTCCAGCTTGGGAAAAAAACCCTCCGTTTTTGAAGATAGAAAAACTTTAGCACCTGTTGGCAGGGCAGGGGCCACAAAGTGCTACCAGCAACAAAATGCAGGTGTTCAACATTTGTCACACACTACAACAACCTGCAGCGGATTTGTATTTTTTTGAAGGTCAATAAATATAAATTCTGATGTCACTTTGCTGCAGAATGGGTTGGGAGGGAGTGTTAAGAGAGGCCACTGCTTTGAAAAAATGGTGGTTGGATGGATATGTGTCTCTCCTAGTTATTCATTTGGAATGGGATCATCCTTTTTCAAGATGAAAAGATAATCCTGCTGTGTTAGGTAACATCTTCTTTATCAATAAAACAACTTCTGCTATTGCTGAGCACTTAGCGGCTGCTTCGTTTGCCTCCAGTTGCTCTGATCTTCTTAGAAGATGTGAGTTATCTACGACAATGATACTGTACAATATTTTCCTGTACTATTGTTGCATGTCAACTAATTCCATGTTTAAAATAAAAAAGATACTTTAAACAGGAAAGCAGCAATATCAAACCAAATTCTGTTCTTTTTCTACCGTCCCACCATAGAGGCAAACCAGAACCAAAGCACTTAGCATTCCAGATGCGTGGACACTTTAGTCCTTATTGAAGACTTAGAGATTTTTAAGTTTATTTATGGAGTCAAAGCTTGTTGAGGATACTTCTCACTAACTGCAGCACAGCACTGGGACCGGTATTGTTATAAAGGGTATGGTTTTAGCAATGAAATTCTGTAACAGGTCATTCAATAAAATGTGGTCTGGGTAAATTGTCTGAAAGATGGACAATTAAATAAAATTGACACAGAGTTAAAGCCAGTAGGCCTTGTTTGCAATGAGGAATTGTTACAGAAATTATTCCCATCATTAATATCAGAGGTTCAGCTCCATACATTGGAGAAACTTTGGGCACCATAATGTACCTCTGTGGCTGACTGTGACCTGGTGGTAGAAGCATAGACTTGCCAGCCATCGCAGTAAAGATCTGCAAATTTTCCTGGGCCTGAAAGCCTTAAGCTAGTTAAAATTGTCACATCAATGCAATTTTGGAATAAATAATTGAGAGCAAATGAACCAGCTATGTCTAGCAAATGGCAAATTCAGAGTAAACAAATGCCCCTTTGGATGTTAAGCTGTATTACTGTCAAACGACATCAGATCAGGGATCAGCAACCTTTGGCATGCAGCCCACAAGGGTAAGCACCCTGGCGGGCCAGGCCAGTTTGTTTACCTGCCGCGTCTGCAGGTTTGGCCGATCGCGGCTCCCACTGGCCGCGGTTCGCTG
>NW_020700681.1:0-1849 GCF_002925995.2 Terrapene triunguis | reverse complement strand
AGGTTACCCGAGCCTCTTAACCCTTTACAGGTAAAAGGATTTGGAGTCTCTGTACACAGAGAGCTGTTACCCTTCCCTTCATAGTTATGACAGGAATGTTCACTCACTCTCCCCAAGAGAGGCAACAGACCTGAGCATAGAACTGCTTGCCTTAGTAGACTATAGGTACAGTACACTCACTGAGGAGCAATATGTATAGCTGACTTGCTGGCTAGTCGCAGCCAAAAACAGCAGGTGCTGCCTACCACTTTTACTGGAGTGACATGAGAGGATGAATACAGATGCTCTGGTATGGGGTTAACCATCAGCTATTCCATTTGCCTGCAAACTTAAGGCATGTTCAAAAGGTGTTAGGCCAAGGCACAGGAGCATAAGTGTTACTTACTAGAGGTCATATATTTCTATTGCCAGTGCATGTGCACTGGTAACAGTTCATCCTTGTGAGGATAAAGAGGACTTCTATCAAGCCCTTGATAGTGTCATCAGGTCTGTCCAGTGTGAACATAAGCTGATCATTGTAGTTGATTTCAATGCCAGGGTATATTGTGACACTGCAGCGGGGGCAATGCGATAGGTAGTCATGGAGCTGTTAACACACACTCTGCACAGTTGGAGAGTAGTAACAAACTGTAAGAGTACAACCCAGTCGTCATCAACAGTGTTTCAACAGGCCACAAGTATAAAAGCAAACCCTTGTTGAAAACAGTGAAGAGTTCTCCACCATGCCAGGTTCACGTGCATCCTGAGAGGCACCTACTGCTGGTCAAACCTTAGACTCACAAGAAGTCAAATATCACTCCACATTGTCAAGCAACAGACCAGTCTGAATTCCAATAAGAAACTGATGGAAGCATTTCCCTCCATTACAGAAGCCTCAGTGAATGCTGAGACAGCCTGGAAACTTTTTTGGGGACACGACTGATATAAAGTGGCTGCTGAAGTTCTCGGCTTTAAGATGAAACCTCAGGACTGGTTGGATGAAGAATGGCCCTGAAATACATTGGCTCCGGAACTCTCTGCATGTTGCCCATCAAGCCTACATGGACAAGGATTTGGCAGCTAGGAAGGCTGCATATGAGCAAGACAGATGGTTCAGGCTAGACTTTCACAAATAAAAAATGATGGGGAAAGAGAACAGCAGAGTTAAAACTGGTAGCAAACAGCAAAGGCCCCAAAAAGCGCCCCTCTTCCCCCCCACCCTCCGCACTGGCCTTTCATGGGAGGGTGGCCCCAGATGGAATGGAAAAACACCTGGATGGCAGTTGACTCAGTTGACAAAAGAAATCAACTGATGGATGGAACATTTGTTTTGCTTTTTAATCACCCGTCCAATGTTTTCTGGGGAAGCAATTAATGCTCTTCCACAACACCCTTTAAAAAGAACTTGCACTACCTCCTCCTTTGAGGCTAAACAGCAATCAAGCAGATGTCACAAGGGAAAGCACCTGGACTGCATGGCATTCCAGCAGAGATCTATAAGCAGGGTGGCTACTACTCTGCAAGGCTTCTCACGTGGATCTTTAATGTTCTCTGGGAACTAGAGTTGCTGCCACAGGATTTCAAGGATGCCAACATTGCCCACCTCTATAAACATAAGGGTGATAAGGCAAATTGTGGTGATCACTGTGGCATTTCCTTTCTGCCTGGGTCACAGTGAATAGACTTAACACCTACCTTGTGGAATCTCTCTCACCTGAGTCTGTGTGGATTTCCTTCTGGATGGGACCCTGTAGACATGACTTTCCCAGCCTGTCTGCTTCAGGAAAAGTTCTGGGAGCAAAACCATGCTCTTTATAGGATGTATGGCTTAGCTAAAACTTTTGACTCTGTAAACCATGAGGGACTCTGG
>NW_020700680.1:0-1890 GCF_002925995.2 Terrapene triunguis | reverse complement strand
AGGTTACCCGAGCCTCTTAACCCTTTACAGGTAAAAGGATTTGGAGTTTCTGTACACAGAGAGCTGTTACCCTTCCCTTCATAGTTATGACACGCCCCCCCAAATCACAGATAGTGTTGGACGTTTGGTTCCACACTGGCTGTGATTTCTTCCTGGAGTTTTAGGAGAAAACAGAGTTAATAAGACATACTACTGATTATATAAAAACTAACAATGTTTTATTCCAAGAACAATTGTTAACCAGTTAACTTTGGGAAACTTTCCCGGGAGAGTGCATCAGCCACTTTGTTAGAAGCTCCCGAAATGTGTTGTATTTCAAAATCAAAATCTTGGAGAGCTAAACTCCACCGAAGAAGTTTTTTGTTATTTTCCTTGGCGGTATGAAGCCACTGTAGCGCAGCATGGTCTGTTTGTAGTTGGAAACGCCGTCCCCAAACATATGGGCGTAGCTTTTCCAGCGCGTACACAATGGCGTAGCATTCCTTTTCGCTGATTGACCAGTGACTTTCCCTCTCAGACAGTTTTTTTGCTGAGAAACACGACAGGATGGAATTCTTGATCCGGTCCTTCCTGCATTAAAACTGCTCCCACGCCTCTCTCGGAAGCATCTGTGGTTACTAGGAACGGTTTGTCAAAGTCTGGGGCCCTTAGCACAGGGTCAGACATGAGTGTTGCCTTAAGCTGGTTAAAGGCCTTTTGACACTCATCAGTCCACTGAACTGCATTTGGCTGTTTCTTTCTGGTTAGGTCTGTCAGCGGGGCGGCGATTTGGCTGTAGTGTGGTACAAATCGCCTATAATATCCGGCCAAGCCTAAGAAGGATTGGACCTGTTTCTTTGACTTTGGAACCGGCCACTTTTGGATAGCATCCACTTTGGCCTGTAGGGGATTTATAGTTCCTTGACCCACCTGGTGCCCCAGGTACGTCACTCTGTTTTGGCCTATTTGACACTTTTTAGCCTTAACAGTTAGTCCTGCCTGTCGGATGCGCTCGAAGACTTTTCCCAGGTGCTCCAGGTGTTCTGTCCATGAATCAGAAAAAATGGCCACATCATCGAGGTAGGCAACTGCAGATTCTCCCAATCCCGCTAAGAGACCATCTACAAGTCTTTGGAAGGTGGCGGGTGCATTTCGCAACCCGAAAGGGAGTACATTGAATTCGTACACCCCTGCCTGGGTGACGAAGGCTGACCTTTCCTTAGCGGGTTCATCTAGTGGTACTTGCCAGTACCCTTTGGTTAAGTCTAAAGTAGAGATGAATTGGGCATGTCCCAATTTTTCCAATAGCTCATCTGTGCGTGGCATTGGATAGTTGTCAGGACGAGTTACAGCATTTAGCTTGCGGTAGTCCACGCAAAAGCGTATTTCCCCATCTGGTTTGGGAACTAGAACCACTGGAGATGCCCATGCACTGTTAGAGGGGCGGATTATACCCATCTGTAGCATGTCCTGGATCTCCCTTTGTATAGCCGCTTGGGCATGAGGTGACTCCCGGTAGGGTGGGGTTCTAATTGGGTGAGCATTACCTGTGTCAATGGAGTGGTATGCCCGTTCGGTCCGTCCTGGAGTGGCTGAGAAAATCGGTGCAAAGCTTGTGCACAGCTCCTTGATCTGCTGTCGCTGCAGACGTCCCAGGGTCGTGGAGAGGTTCACCTCTTCCACGCCACCATTCCTTGTTCCTTCGTAGTAGACACCTGCAGGCCACTCCGCGTCATCTGTTTCCTGGGCTGTAAACTGGCAAACGTTTAATCCTCTGGAATAAAAGGGCTTAAGAGAATTAACATGGTATACCTTAGGCTTTAGGTTGGAGGTGGGGGAGGCTATGAGATAGTTAACAGCTCCTAGGCGCTCCTGGACCGTGAATGGTCCTTCCCACGACGCTTCCATTTT
>NW_020700679.1:0-3510 GCF_002925995.2 Terrapene triunguis | reverse complement strand
TGGGCCTGGAGCGCCTTTAAGACCATGACTTGGTCTCCTACTTTGAAGGACCGTTCTCTGGAATGTTTATTATACCAGGCCTTTTGCTCTTCCTGAGCATTCTTTAGGTTTTCTTTAGCAAGGGCTAAAGAGTGTCGGAGGGTGTTTTGTAGGTTGCTTACAAAGTCTAGAATGTTAGTTCCTGGAGAAGGCGTAAACCCCTCCCATTGCTGCTTCACCAACTGTAATGGCCCCTTAACCTCGCGGCCATACACAAGTTCAAATGGTGAAAACCCTAAACTGGGATGTGGTACAGCCCTGTAGGCAAAAAGCAACTGCTGCAACACTAGGTCCCAATCATTGGAGTGTTCATTTATGAATTTACGTATCATGGCCCCCAAAGTTCCATTAAACCTCTCCACCAGACCATTGGTTTGATGGTGATGAGGGGTGGCAACCAAGTGATTCACCCCATGAGCTTCCCACAGGTTTTTCATGTTCCCTGCCAGGAAATTAGTTCCCGAATCTGTAAGGATGTCGGAGGGCCAACCTACCCTGGCAAAAATGTCTGCTAATGCCTGGCACACACTTTTAGTCTTGGTGTTGCTTAAGGGTACAGCTTCCGGCCATCGGGTAGCAAAATCCATGAAAGTCAGTACGTACTGCTTTCCTCTGGGTGTCTTCTTTGGGAAAGGACCCAGAATATCCACAGCTACTCGCTGAAATGGGACCTCAATTATGGGTAGTGGCTGGAGAGGGGCTTTAACCTGGTCTTGGGGCTTTCCCACTCGTTGGCACACCTCACAAGACCGGACATAATTAGCAACGTCCTTGCCCATTCCCTCCCAGTGGAAGGACTTCCCCAACCGGTCTTTGGTTCTGTTCACCCCAGAATGGCCACTGGGATGATCATGGGCTAAGCTCAAGAGCTTTACCCGATACTTAGTGGGAACCACCAACTGTCTTTGAGGATGCCAGTCTTCCTGGTGCCCACCAGAAAGAGTTTCCTTGTATAAAAGTCCTTGTTCTACAACAAACCGGGATCGGTTAGAAGAGCTGAGAGGCGGTGGGGTGCTCCGTGCCGCCGCCCAAGCTTTCTGAAGGCTGTCATCTGCTTCCTGCTCGGCCTGGAACTGTTCCCTTGATGCTGGAGACATCAGTTCCTCCTTGGACTGTGGACTGGGGCTTGGTCCCTCTGGAAGCGATGCAGGTGCTGGGACTGTTTCCATTGACTGTGAACCGCTGTCCGCTGGTGCACTATGTGGTATCTCAGGCTCTGGCTGAGCCTCTTGGGTAGGGTTATCTGCTGTTTCCGCCAGTTCAGGCTCGCTGGTGCCCTCTGGCATTGGAGTTGTAGACGGGTTTGCAAGCGCTGGACTCAGTGCCGGCAATGGTTCTGGTGCTGGTTGCGTTGCCAGTTCCGGTTCCGGGACTGGCTTTGGCTGGGTCTCTGGGATTGGATCCACTACGGCTGTTGCAGTCGTTGGCAGGGGATCCGGTTCCACCACCTGTGTTTGGGTCTCCGGTAACACAGACGGGGCCCTGGTGGACGGCTCAGGAACAGGGATGGGGGTGAAAGCTTGCTTAGCCTGGCTGCGGGTGACTATTCCCACCCTCTTGGCTAGCTTCACATGGTTGGCCAAGTCTTCCCCCAGCAGCATGGGGATGGGATAATTGTCATAGACTGCAAAAGTCCACATTCCTGCCCAGCCCTTGTACTGGACATGCAACTGGGCTGTAGGCAAGGTTACAGACTGTGACACGAAGGGTTGAATTGTCACTGTAGCCTCCGGGTTGATGAGTTTGGGGTCCACTAGGGATTGGTGGATAGTTGACACTTGTGCCCCAGTGTCCCTCCAAGCGATAACCTTCTTTCCGCCCACTCTCAAGGTTTCCCTTCGCTCCGAGGGTATGAGAGAGGCATCTGGGTCTGGGGATCTTTGGTGTGATTGGGGTGTAATGAACTGTAATCGGTTAGGGTTCTTGGGGCAGTGAGCCTTTATATGCCCCAGTTCATTACATTTAAAACATCGCCCTGCTAAGGTATCACCGGGGCGATGTTGGTTGATGGAGACTGGTGTGGTGGGGTGAGAAGGCGTCTGGGGTTTCCCTTGGGATGTGGGTGGGGCCTTGGGTTGTCCCCGGTGATAAGGTTTTGTTTCGGCTTGCCCCTTCTGATATTCGCTCCAACTGCTACTAGCTTTTTTCTTTTCTGTCACCTCCACCCATTTGGCTCCAATCTCCCCCGCCTCGGTTACAGTTTTGGGCTTCCTATCTAGGATGTACCTTTCTATTTCCTCAGGAACACCCTCTAAAAACTGCTCCATTTTTACTAGGGAAAGCAGATCTTCCAGAGATTTAACATTTGCTCCTGATACCCAGGCATCACAATTTTTGTCAATGTGGTAGGCATGCCGGGTAAATGACACATCTGGTTTCCACCTTAGGGCTCTGAACCGCCGACGGGCATGCTCGGGTGTTAGCCCCATTCTGAGTCTGGCCTTGTTTTTAAAAAGTTCATAACTGTTCATGTGTTCCTTAGGCATTTCAGCCGCCACCTCTGCTAAGGGTCCACTGAGCTGCGGTCTCAGCTCTACCATGTACTGGGGTGGAGGGATGCTGTATCCATGGCAGGCCCTTTCAAAATTTTCTAAGAAGGCCTCAGTATCATCGCCTGCCTTGTAGGTGGGGAATTTCCTGGGATGGGAAGTGGTACCTGGAGAGGAGTTGTTAGGATGGTCTGATGCATCCTGCCTAGTCCTTGCTGCTTCCAGTTCCATCTCTTTTTCTTTCAGCTCCATCTCTCTTTTATGGGCCTCCTGTTTGGCTTTTTCTTCTCTTTCATGGGCCTCCTGTTTGGCTTTTTCTTCTCTTTCATGGGCCTCCTGTTTGGCTTTTTCCAGCTCCATTTCTTTCTTGTGGGCCTCCTCTTTGGCTTTCTCTTCTCTGGCTCTCAGCTCCATCTCTCTCTTGTGGGCCCCCTCTTTGGCTTTCTCCAGCTCCATCTCTCTCTTGTGGGCCCCCTCTTTGGCTTTCTCTTCTCTGTCTCTCAGCTCTATCTCTTTTTCTTTCAGCTCCATAGCTCTCTTGTGGGCCTCCTCTTTAGCTTTTTCTTCTTTGGTAGTCATTTTCCTGGTTTTCCTGTGCTGGGTCACCCCCTCTGCAGTTGACTGAAACTGGGATGTACTTAGCTGTGGCTGCTGCTGAGTTAACAGAGACTTTCTAACAAGCTACTCCCGAGGATGTAAAAAGAAAAAAAAAACAATTCAACTTGTAAATTGCCTTTACCAGTTCAAAGTTTGCTCACTGATTGAACCCTTCTCTTAACAAAGCCCCTTGTTAAAAAAACTTAACACCTCTGCCTTCAGGCAAGGAGAGATAAGATATGCATCTACCTTCAGCTCTGCTCTCCAAGCAGCTAGAAGGAAAAAAAAAATCTCTTACTGGCTTTTGGGTTAAAACGATCTCCACCGCTATGCCACCATGTCAAGGCTGGATCCCCACTTTGAACTTTAGGGTTCAAATGTAGGG
>NW_020700678.1:0-1659 GCF_002925995.2 Terrapene triunguis | reverse complement strand
TCCATGTTTCATTATGGGCTGGGGGAAACATTTAGGATGATGTATTCACCTGCCCCCTTTTTATCATAGGGCCTTGCCATCATTCATGGATTTTATCATCATAACACCCCTGTGAGGTAAGGAAGCAACCTCCCCTTTCTGCAGATTGGGACCTGAAACAGCAGCTTGGCTAAGTGACTTGCCCAAGGTCACAGAGGAAAGCCTGAGTGAGGTGGAATTTGGACCTAGGTTTCTTGGGTCCCTGTAGCAGATCGAGCGGACTCACCAGCATGGCACCTCCTGCTGGTTGCCTTGGGAATTAGCTCTTTTCCAGCATACGGAGCGCCTCCTACTGGCCGGTGTCTTGCCTGCCTCAGGCCCCATGTCCCTCCCGGACCCTGGTGCCCCTTACCTTGCGGTGCTGCCCCACAGCGGTGCCGCCCCACAGCAGTGCCCCACCACTCTGGGTCTTCCCTCTGAGGGGAACCCCCAACCCTCTAGACCCACCTTGCCTCAGTGGCTACTGCCAGTCATCATCTAACCCCCATTCTCCGGGGCAGACTGCAGTCTGTCATGGCCACTCATCATTGGCAAGGGGGTTGGATCAGCTGCCTCTGCCTATTCCCAGGCTGTATCTCTGCAGCCCCAGCACCTCTGTAGGCCTTCAGCCTGGGGAGTTACCAGGCTGGAGCTCCCCGGCTCCTCTTGCCTTTCCCCAGCTCAGCTCAGCTCAGCTCTGCTCTGTTCCAGGTACCTTGCTCCCAGGCATTCCAGGGCTGGAGTGAGACTCTACCAACTCCTGGCCCCCAGCCCTCGTGTCAGGGCGAGATGGGCCCTAATTGAGCTGGCCACACCTGTGGTCAGTTACTCCCTCAGCTGCTCTCACTCCTTTTATCCCAGCGGCAGCCCTCTCCGGGGCTGCTTTTTGACCCTTGTTCTGCTGGAGTGGGGCAGCTGCCCCACTACAGTCACAAACCAGCATCCTGGCCACCAAGCCATCCTTCCTGTCCCACTGCAATGGAAGGGTTGCACAAAGGTCAAGGGTGGGAGGCGGGGTGAAGGCTAGGACTATAACAGGGTTTATAAGAGAACTGGATAAATTCGTGGAGGTTAAGTCCATTAATGGCTACTAGCCAGGATGGGTAAGGAATGGTGTCCCTAGCCTCTGTTTGTCAGAGGGTGGAGATGGATGGCAGGAGAGAGATCTATTACAACTTTTATGGAGTAACAAAGGCTAGGTCCATAAAGAGACTTTTAAGCACCTTGAACTTTGGATTCTAGTCTCTTAGGTGAGCACCATCGCCACCGGGCTAGCCTGGCCTGGCTCTTGCTCGGTTTCTCCTGATGAAGCTATTCCACTGGGTATAACTAATGAAATATGCACTGGGCTAGAGAGCAAGCGAGAAGAACTGCATGGTCTAGTGGTTCCATCACTCACCTGAGAGGTGGCGAATCCAGGTTTAAATTCCATTGTCCCCATAAGGCAGATGAGTATTTAAACCCAGATCTTCTACGTCGTAGGAGAGTGTGCTAACCACTGGGCTACAGACTATCAGAGGGGGTCCTAGCGTGTGTGTGTGTGTGTGTGTGTGTGTGTGTGCTAAGAATGGCTACTGGATCAGATGAGCTAGGCGGGGACAGGTATGCTCACTGGCAGAAATGTAGGTGCCATAGGGACTG
>NW_020700677.1:0-1588 GCF_002925995.2 Terrapene triunguis | reverse complement strand
TCCATGTTTCATTATGGGCTGGGGGAAACATTTAGGATGATGTATTCGCCTGCCCCCTTTTTATCATAGGGCCTTGCCATCATTCATGGATTTTATCATCATAACACCCCTGTGAGGTAAGGAAGCAACCTCCCCTTTCTGCAGATTGGGACCCGAAACAGCAGCTTGGCTAAGTGACTTGCCCAAGGTCACAGAGGAAAGCCTGAGTGAGGCGGAAATTGGACCTAGGTTTCTTGGGTCCCTGTAGCAGATCGAGCGGACTCACCAGCATGGCACCTCCTGCTGGTTGCCTTGGGAATTAGCTCTTTTCCAGCATACGGAGCGCCTCCTACTGGCCGGTGTTTTGCCTGCCTCAGGCCCCGTGTCCCTCCCGGACCCTGGTGTCCCTTACCTTGCGGTGCTGCCCCACAGCAGTGCCACCCCACAGCAGTGCCCCACCACTCTGGGTCTTCCCTCTGAGGGGAACCCCCAACCCTCTATACCCACCTTGCCTCAGTGGCTACTGCCAGTCATCATCTAGCCCCCATTCTCCGGGGCAGACGGCCGTCTGTCATGGCCACTCATCATTGGCAAGGGGGTTGGACCAGCTGCCTCTGCCTATTCCCAGGCTGTATCTCTGCAGCCCCAGCACCTCTGTAGGCCTTCAGCCTGGGGAGTTACCAGGCTGGAGCTCCCCAGCTCAGCTCAGCTCAGCTCTGCTCTGTTCCAGGTACCTTGCTCCCAGGCAGGCAGGTCCTTCTCATTCCAGGGCTGGAGTGAGACTCTACCAACTCCTGGCCCCCAGCCCTCGTGTCAGGGTGAGATGGGCCCTAATTGAGCTGGCCACACCTGTGGTCAGTTACTCCCTCAGCTGCTCTCACTCCTTTTATCCCAGCGGCAGCCCTCTCCAGGGCTGCTTTTTGACCCTTGTTCTGCTGGAGTGGGGCAGCTGCCCCACTACAGTCACAAACCAGCATCCTGGCCACCAAGCCATCCTTCCTGTCCCACTGCAATGGAAGGGTTGCACAAAGGTCAAGGGTGGGAGGCGGGGTGAAGGCTAGGACTATAACAGGGTTTATAAGAGAACTGGATAAATTAGTGGAGGTTAAGTCCATTAATGGCTACTAGCCAGGATGGGTAAGGAATGGTGTCCCTAGCCTTTGTTTGTCAGAGGGTGGAGATGGATGGCAGGAGAGAGATCTATTACAACTTTTATGGAGTAACAAAGGCTAGGTCCATAAAGAGACTTTTAAGCATCTTGAACTTTGGATTCTAGTCTCTTAGGTGAGCACCATCGCCACCGGGCTAGCCTGGCCTGGCTCTTGCTCGGTTTCTCCTGGTGAAGCTATTCCACTGGGTATAACTAATGAAATATGCACTGGGCCAGAGAGCAAGCGAGAAGAACTGCATGGTCTAGTGGTTCCATCACTCACCTGAGAGGTGGAGAATCCAGGTTTAAATTCCATTGTCCCCATAAGGCAGATGAGTACTTAAACCTAGATCTTCTATGTCGTAGGGGAGTGTGCTAACCACTGGGCTACAGACTATCAGAGGGGGTCCTAGTGTGTGTGTGTGTGTGTGTGTGTGTGTGTGTGTGTGTGTGTGTGTG
>NW_020700676.1:0-1294 GCF_002925995.2 Terrapene triunguis | reverse complement strand
GGGGATGGGGAGAGGGGAGTTATGGGGCAGGGATGAGAGGTGGGGGTTATAGGGTAGGAGATGGGGAGAGGGGAGTTATGGGGCAGGGATAAGAGGTGGGGGTTATAGGGTAGGAGATGGGGTCAGGAGGTGATGGGGAGGGGGGTTATAGGATAGGAGATGGGGTTGGGAGGCAATGAGGAGGGGGGTTATGGGGCAGGGATGAGAGGGGAGTTATAGGATAGGAGATGGGGTTGGGAGGTGATGGGGAGTGGGGTTATGGGACAGGAATGAGTGGTAGGGGTTAGAGTGTTGGAGATGGGGCAGGGAACAATGGCGCAGGACAGGGGAGGGGGTTATGGGGCAGGGATAAGAGGTGGGGGTTATAGGGTAGGAGATGGGGTCAGGAGGTGATGGGGAGGGGGGTTATAGGATAGGAGATGGGGTTGGGAGGCAATGAGGAGGGGGGTTATGGGGCAGGGATGAGAGGGGGGGTATAGGGCAGGGGAGGGGGGGGGGGGGAGAAGGGGGGAGGGGAGGGGAGGGGATTATGGGGCAGGGATAAGAGGTGGGTGTTATAGGGCAGGAGATGGGGCAGGAGACGATGGGAGGGGAGTTATGGGGCAGGAACAAGAGGTGGGGGTTATAGGGTAGGAGATGGGAGCAGGGAGCGATGGGGCAGGAGGGGGAGGGGGTATGAGGCAGGGATAAGAGGTGGGGGTTCTGATGTAGAAGATAGGGCAGGAGATGAGACTGGGGGATTATGGGGTGGAGGTTGGGGGCAGGGGCTGACGGACTGTTGATGGGACCGAAGGCATGTTATGAGGCTGGAGATGGGGGGCAGGAGGTGAGGGGTAGGGGCTTTTAGGACCGGAGATAGGAGGCGGGGGGCGGGGGGATTATGAGGCAGAAGATGGGGGCGGGAGGAGGAGAGAATGTTTCTGGTCACATGGGGAAGGGGAAAGCTTCAGAAGACCAGTTACCTAGTGCTCCTGAGTCGTAATCCCAGCTCTGCTTTCTGAGTGTCAGGGCCCTGCTTAGCACCCACTCCTTCCCTGGCTGCCCATCACAGTGGTTCTAAATCCCTCCTCTCCTGATCTAGGCTGGCTCCCATTCCCACCTCCCCTGCTGTGCGGGACACCCCCCTGGCCCCTCACTCTGCTATCCTGCCTCCTAGAGTGCCCTGTACCTGCGGCAAAGCAAACTCTCCTGCCCCCTGGCCAATTGTGCAAGGCTTGACCCCGGCGGGGAGAAACCAAACCAGCCAAGCAGGTAGTGGGGCCTTCAACCCGAGGCCGGGAGAGACACAACCTCC
>NW_020700675.1:0-1053 GCF_002925995.2 Terrapene triunguis | reverse complement strand
TGGGGCAGGGATGAGAGGTGGGGGTCATAGGGTAGGAGATGGGGATGAGTAGAGGGGAGTTATGGGGCAGGGATAAGAGGTGGGGGTTATAGGGTAGGATATGGGGTCAGGGGGTGATGGGGCGGAGGGTTATGGGGCAGGGATGAGAGGGGAGTTATAGGATAGGAGATGGGGTTGGGAGGCAATGGAGAGGGTGGTTATGGGGCAGGAATGAGTGGTAGGGGTTAGAGTGTTGGAGATGGGGCAGGGAACAATGGCGCAGGAGAGGGGAGGGGGGTTATGGGGCAGGGATAAGAGGTGGGGGTTATAGGGTAGGAGATGGGGCAGGAGGCAATGGGAAGGGAGTTATGGGGCAGGAACAAGAGGTGGGGGTTATAGGGTAGGAGATGGGAGCAGGGAGCGATGGGGCAGGAGGGGGAGGGGGTATGAGGCAGGGATAAGAGGTGGGGGTTCTGATGTAGAAGATAGGGCAGGAGATGAGACTGGGGGATTATGGGGTGGAGGTTGGGGGCAGGGGCTGACGGACTGTTGATGGGACCAAAGACAGGGCACAGGCGTGTTATGAGGCTGGAGATGGGGGGCAGGAGATGAGGGCTAGGGGCTTTTAGGACCGGAGATAGGTGGCGGGGGGGTTATGAGGCAGAAGATGGGGGCAGGAGGAGGAGAGAATGTTTCTAGTCACATGGGGAAGGGGAAAGCTTCAGAAGACCAGTTACGTAGTGCTCCTGAGTCGTAATCCCAGCTCTGCTTTCTGAGGGTCGGGGCCCTGCTTAGCACCCACTCCTTCCCTGGCTGCCCATCACAGTGGTTCTAAATCCCTCCTCTCCTGATCTAGGCTGGCTCCCATTCCCACTTCCCCTGCTGTGCTGTGCGGGACACCCCCCTGGCCCCTCACTCTGCTATCCTGCCTCCTAGAGTGCCCTGTACCTGCGGCAAAGCAAACTCTCCTGCCCCCTGGCCAATTGTGCAAGGCTTGACCCCGGCGGGGAGAAACCAAACCAGCCAGGCAGGTAGTGGGGCCTTCAACCCGAGGCCGGGAGAGACACAACCTCC
>NW_020700674.1:0-1294 GCF_002925995.2 Terrapene triunguis | reverse complement strand
GGGGATGGGGAGAGGGGAGTTATGGGGCAGGGATGAGAGGTGGGGGTTATAGGGTAGGAGATGGGGAGAGGGGAGTTATGGGGCAGGGATAAGAGGTGGGGGTTATAGGGTAGGAGATGGGGTCAGGAGGTGATGGGGAGGGGGGTTATAGGATAGGAGATGGGGTTGGGAGGCAATGAGGAGGGGGGTTATGGGGCAGGGATGAGAGGGGAGTTATAGGATAGGAGATGGGGTTGGGAGGTGATGGGGAGTGGGGTTATGGGACAGGAATGAGTGGTAGGGGTTAGAGTGTTGGAGATGGGGCAGGGAACAATGGCGCAGGACAGGGGAGGGGGTTATGGGGCAGGGATAAGAGGTGGGGGTTATAGGGTAGGAGATGGGGTCAGGAGGTGATGGGGAGGGGGGTTATAGGATAGGAGATGGGGTTGGGAGGCAATGAGGAGGGGGGTTATGGGGCAGGGATGAGAGGGGGGGTATAGGGCAGGGGAGGGGGGGGGGGGGAGAAGGGGGGAGGGGAGGGGAGGGGATTATGGGGCAGGGATAAGAGGTGGGTGTTATAGGGCAGGAGATGGGGCAGGAGACGATGGGAGGGGAGTTATGGGGCAGGAACAAGAGGTGGGGGTTATAGGGTAGGAGATGGGAGCAGGGAGCGATGGGGCAGGAGGGGGAGGGGGTATGAGGCAGGGATAAGAGGTGGGGGTTCTGATGTAGAAGATAGGGCAGGAGATGAGACTGGGGGATTATGGGGTGGAGGTTGGGGGCAGGGGCTGACGGACTGTTGATGGGACCGAAGGCATGTTATGAGGCTGGAGATGGGGGGCAGGAGGTGAGGGGTAGGGGCTTTTAGGACCGGAGATAGGAGGCGGGGGGCGGGGGGATTATGAGGCAGAAGATGGGGGCGGGAGGAGGAGAGAATGTTTCTGGTCACATGGGGAAGGGGAAAGCTTCAGAAGACCAGTTACCTAGTGCTCCTGAGTCGTAATCCCAGCTCTGCTTTCTGAGTGTCAGGGCCCTGCTTAGCACCCACTCCTTCCCTGGCTGCCCATCACAGTGGTTCTAAATCCCTCCTCTCCTGATCTAGGCTGGCTCCCATTCCCACCTCCCCTGCTGTGCGGGACACCCCCCTGGCCCCTCACTCTGCTATCCTGCCTCCTAGAGTGCCCTGTACCTGCGGCAAAGCAAACTCTCCTGCCCCCTGGCCAATTGTGCAAGGCTTGACCCCGGCGGGGAGAAACCAAACCAGCCAAGCAGGTAGTGGGGCCTTCAACCCGAGGCCGGGAGAGACACAACCTCC
>NW_020700673.1:0-1184 GCF_002925995.2 Terrapene triunguis | reverse complement strand
AAGGACACAAGAACTGGAGTCATCACTCTCGACTGAAAGCAGTGCCCATTCCTAAACAGTGGACTGTCCAGCATGCGGAGAAGACTGCTAACGACGATTTGGGACTTAAGCTGTTATTCAAAAGACAGTGAGGGTCACTGGGAATGCGTTGTGATTTTTCTGAACAGTCACAGCATACTCCCCGCAAGAACCCTGAGCATTGGTTTTATTTTCTCACAGAAGGCCGACCTGGCCTATGTATCTGGTCTTGTTATTTTTTGACTTGTTTAGTGTCAACAATAATTCTTGTCTTCTGGGTATTTGGGTTTGTGGTACTAGTGCCTACAAAGGGCTCCCTAATGGTTGGCATGGTAGCTGTTACAAAGGCTATCTTGCTCCTCCCCTCCGCATTCTACCTAAGGTTCCCTCAGGTCGCCCTGAGAGCTACCTTAGAACCCATCAGTGAAGGAGACAGGTTTGGGATGATAGCCCTCCCTTCCTATGGGGTGGGACGGCTAACCCAACTTTACAGAAGACTGTCTAAATTTCTCACCCAGTTTGCCAATGATACTCTGGCCATAGAGAAAAGCATAAGTTCTGAGCTGTACCAGCTTCGACTGCTGGCTTTGCAGAACCGCCAGGCCCTAGATTATGTGTTAGCCTCACGAGGCGGGGTATGTGCCCTTATTGGAGAAGAGTGTTGTACCTATGTCCCAGAGTTTTCACAGGACATTAA
Source organism: Terrapene triunguis (assembly GCF_002925995.2). Classification (NCBI taxonomy): domain Eukaryota; kingdom Metazoa; phylum Chordata; order Testudines; family Emydidae; genus Terrapene; species Terrapene triunguis. The sequence goes on along the minus strand of NW_020700673.1, from coordinate 469 downwards.
CAAGCACATCTTGTCAGCTGAACGGGCCTTTAACCAGTGGAAGGCCCAGGAAGGGGAACCCATTATTTTGGATTCCCTTTGGGGTTGGATACCTGGTTTAGGGGAACTAGGGGATGTAGGGGGAAGCATTGTTCGCATCTTGCTCACAGGTGTGGTGATATGTTTTGTTCTTGTTCTTTTGCTCATTTGCTGTAAAGTGCTCATATGTAAGATTTGTACCTCCCCCTCCCCAGAGGTTCCTTTATACCCTCTTATTGATAATCCTGATTGTATGGAGCTTAATCGCATTTTGTCTTTAAAGTACGAGAAAACTCTGACAAAGGTTTGTTGAGTGTTCTCAAAAGGAGGGATTGTTGGGGTCCACTAGGCATAGCTACCAGGTAACTCGGGAGAGTGGAAGGCCAAAGTGTCGATGAAGCTCCTTTGCTCTGGGCCTATCTGAACCCCCAAACCCCATCTTGTGAACTCT
>NW_020700672.1:0-1013 GCF_002925995.2 Terrapene triunguis | reverse complement strand
AAGGACACAAGAACTGGAGTCATCACTCTCGACTGAAAGCAGTGCCCATTCCTAAACAGTGGACTGTCCAGCATGCGGAGAAGACTGCTAACGACGATTTGGGACTTAAGCTGTTATTCAAAAGACAGTGAGGGTCACTGGGAATGCGTTGTGATTTTTCTGAACAGTCACAGCATACTCCCCGCAAGAACCCTGAGCATTGGTTTTATTTTCTCACAGAAGGCCGACCTGGCCTATGTATTTGGTCTTGTTATTTTTTGACCTGTTTAGTGTCAACAATAATTCTTGTCTTCTGGGTATTTGGGTTTGTGGTACTAGTGCCTACAAAGGGCTCCCTAATGGTTGGCATGGTAGCTGTTACAAAGGCTATCTTGCTCCTCCCCTCCGCATTCTACCTAAGGTTCCCTCAGGTCGCCCTGAGAGCTACCTTAGAACCCATCAGTGAAGGAGACAGGTTTGGGATGATAGCCCTCCCTTCCTATGGGGTGGGACGGCTAACCCAACTTTACAGAAGACTGTCTAAATTTCTCACCCAGTTTGCCAATGATACCCTGGCCATAGAGAAAAGCATAAGTTCTGAGCTGTACCAGCTTCGACTGCTGGCTTTGCAGAACCGCCAGGCCCTAGATTATGTGTTAGCCTCACGAGGCGGGGTATGTGCCCTTATTGGAGAAGAGTGTTGTACCTATGTCCCAGAGTTTTCACAGGACATTAACAAGCACATCTTGTCAGCTGAACGGGCCTTTAACCAGTGGAAGGCCCAGGAAGGGGAACCCACTATTTTGGATTCCCTTTGGGGTTGGATACCTGGTTTAGGGGAACTAGGGGATGTAGGGGGAAGCATTGTTCGCATCTTGCTCACAGGTGTGGTGATATGTTTTGTTCTTGTTCTTTTGCTCATTTGCTGTAAAGTGCTCATATGTAAGATTTGTACCTCCCCCTCCCCAGAGGTTCCTTTATACCCTCTTATTGATAATCCTGATTGTATGGAGCTTAATCGCATTTTGTCTTTA
>NW_020700671.1:0-4227 GCF_002925995.2 Terrapene triunguis | reverse complement strand
TTTGCTCTGGGCCTATCTGAACCCCCAAACCCCATCTTGTGAACTCTCACCTACTTTTGTGTTTACTGCTTTATATGCTCTGTGGCAGGCTGAAGCAGAAATGTAAGGGTCAGCGTTTCTCTAGCATACAGCTGCTGTTTTGCTCAGACTGCTGTAAACAGGCCTTGCAAGGCCAAAAGATAAGCAGGCGAATGGGAACTTTTCGAATTGTAACTGCTACAGGAGGGAGGGTGGGAGGAGTAAGAGGGAGTAACAGAACAAAGGCTTACACAAAAACTGCTTGAAGTATAAAAGGTAAAAGTTGTTTGTATTTGTTGCACTGGATTTGAGACATGCTGGTCTCCTAGTGCCATTTCAGAGCTCTGAAATAAACTTGGCTTGCTTTCTCCCCTAGGTGTCTTTATTGGTGCTAAGCACACCGGGCCACGGACCATTGTAGTCCCCTCGAGCCCCTTTGGGCGGGAACAGTTTTGGCGTCCCTGGGTGGGCTCGAGGCTGAAATTTAGCCTTGCCCGGATCCCTCCTGGTGGCCGACGGATTACGACGACGACCGACGCCCAGAGCGCTCACCGGTGACTTCATCGGGGGCCTCGGCAGAGACGTGGTTTGCTCGACCCCGGAGGGCACAACGGTGCAACGCACACAGACAGTGGAGAAGCAGCTGTGGGCGATGGTGGGGAACCGGTCCCGTGGATAGGGCGACGGTGCAGAACCGGACCCTCGGATAAGGTAGGAACAGTCCAGTGGGGACTTTATCCGTCTTGACCTGGGGACGCCCAGAGTCTCCCTCAGTATGGGGCAGGGACAGAGTACAGCCGGCAGGGTACAGTGTACACCCTTAGAATGCATTCTGGTGAACTGGAAAGTGTTTGGATCTGATCAGTTAATTAAAAGTAAATTGAAAAGGTTCTGTACAGTTGATTGGCCTCAGTACCAGCTGGAGTGCCAAGAAAGGTGGCCACCGGAAGGATCACTTAATTGCAACATGATCCTTCAGTTGCTTTTGTTTTGTCAGAGAACAGGTAAATGGAATGAACATCTCTATGCGTATACGTTTATGGTATTAAGAAATAGGACTGATATTTTACTCAAGTGCCATTTGACTCCGACAGGCTCGGTAGTATGTGCTGCTAAACCCCAGAACCCTCCCACTGTTGTAATGCCAGAATCGGTGTCCCCTTCGGCTCCTCCACCCCCACAGGCTTTAGAGAGTACCCCCCCCCTCCGTGGGATTGTATCTGTTGATTACTGAGAGTGTGGTAGCCCGTCCAGGAACACAGGATCTTGTGTCAGTTGCTTTTAAACCTGTACCTCTGGCTGCTTTTCAGGCAGAGGCTGGAGAATTCTCAACGAATCCAAGCAAGTTTATTTCTATCTTTGAAGGTTGTCTGGCTAGCCATAAGCCTGACTGGGATGATTGTAATATACTTATGAGGACCCTGTTGTCTGAAGTGGAGCGGAATCAGGTTATAGCTAAGGCTAAGAAGGAAGACGGGGAAGGCATTTAAGGGTTAAAAGGGAAAGCTATTGGATACCAGAGGTTGTACAGAGTGGAATCCTCAGAAGTGAGTGTGCTCGTCCTGGTTTGTTGCTTCAAGGCTCTGTACAGAAGTTATGTTACGGGAAAGGTGTATGATGGCAATGAGTATGTGTTAATGGTTGGAGAAAAGGTGTATAAGTGAAGAGTGGAAGGTTCTTTTGGAAGTTAGAAGAAGCCGAGAAAGGGAGAAGAGGAAAAAGCACAGAACGAGTTAACTGAGAGGAAAATAGAGCTAGCAGGCTCATCCAAGGTCACAGCTAAGACTTTGCTGACAACCAAGAGAAAGGGGGGCCTGAATGTGCCCAAGCAACTGTGAGATCTGCAAAATACTGCAAGGCATAATGAAGACAAACGAAGGGTTAAAAAGCAGCTTTGTTGGACAGTATTGGCTCAAGGATTTAAAATTCCCCCACTCTGTTCGGCCAGGCTTTGGCCAGAGACTTGGAGGAGTGGGATAATTCAGACAGAGCCCTCCTGCTGCAATACGTAGATGACTTGTTAATTGCTGCTGTGGGTCTAATCCCTTGTCTCAGAGCTACTGTGAGTCTCCTAAACTTTATTGGACTGCGAGGATACAGGGTATCTCAAAGCAAAGCCCAAATTGCTCTTTCAGAGGTTCAATATCTGGGATTTCACGTCCCCAGTAACCGTAAACGGCTTAGGGCATTCCTGGGCATGGCAGGCTTTTGCAGAATATGGATTCCAGAGTTTGGACTGTGGGCTAAACCTCTGTATGAATGTGTTAAAGGAGCGGATCATGACCCCTTTCACTGGTCCCCAGAAGCGGACAGGGCATTTCAGTTACTAGGTGCCTGGAAACGTCCTGTGGCATACTTTTCTAAACAACTGGATCAAGTTTCAAAGGGATGGCCAGCCTGTTTGAGGGCGGTCGCAGCTACTGCTCTAGTGCTTGGGGAAGCGGAGAAACTGACACTGGGAGGAAGTGTGCAAGTGTATATTCCCCATATGGTCCGAGCCTTGCTGGACAATAAGGGTGGTCTTTGGCTCACACAGGCTCGGGTTGCTCGGTACCAGGCGAAGCTGTTAGAGAATCCTGAAGTCACCCTGCAGATCTGTCCCTTCCTTAATCCAGCTACCCTGCTACCAGAGACAGAAAAGCAGGAACATCACTGTTTAGAAATCATAGATGTTCAGTATTCTAGCCGCCCAGATCTAAAAGATCAGCCACTCCCAAATGCTGAGTTGGAATGGTATACAGATGGAAGTAGTACTGTTGTGGATGGACAAAGGAGGGCAGGTTATGCTATTGTGTTTCTTCATGATACCGTGGAAGCTGAGAGTTTACCGGCAGGGACATCTGCCCAGCTTGCTGATCTTTACTGACTCAAAGTATGCTTTTGGGGTATTGCATGCTCACGCTGGTTTGTGGAAGCAAAGGGGAAGCTAACAGCCCAAGGCTCTCCGGTCAAGCATGGGTCTCAAATTCTCCGGCTTTTAGAAGCAGTACAACTCCCCTCAGCAGTAGCAGTGGTGCATTGCAAAGCCCATCAAAGGGAAGATCAAGATGTAACCAAGGGCAATGCTAGAGCAGACAGGGAAGCTAAGCGAGCTGCTACCCTGAAATCACTAACTGAGGAAAATGCCCAAATGCATGCCCTCATCCCATCAGTAGGGGAGCTTGCAGCCCCTCAGTACTCCCAAGAGGACAGAAACCTGGCTGACAGTCTCGGTCTCCAGGAAAAAGAGGGATGGCTTTATTCCACAGAGGGAAAAATCCTCCTGCCCAAGGGCCTGATTCGACCAGTGTTGCAGAAACTGCATCAAACCACACACGCAGGCAGAGAGGCTCTTACCCAGCTCATGAATAAATATTTTCTAACCTCTAGACTTAAACCCCTAGCATCACAGGTACAAGCTGAATGTTTAATCTGCCAAAAGAATAACCCTCGACCAGGAGTAGCAGTGCCTCCAGCCACCCTGGAATCTACCCCAGGCCCAGGATTGATGTGGCAAATAGACTTTACTGAGTTTCCCAGGACCCAAGGGTACAGGTACCTCCTTGTCTTAGTGGATCGATTCAGCGGATGGCCTGAAGCCTTCCCATGTCGCAACAACACTGCCAAGACAGTGGCTCTTAAGTTTGTCAGGGAAATCATTCCTCGCTTCGGCCTTCCCCAGTGGATGGAATCTGATAATGGAACACACTTCACATCTCAAATTGTTCAAAAGATATCAAGTGCTCTGCAGATTCCCTGGAAACTCCACACACCCTGGCGACCACAAGCCAGTGGAGTAGTGGAACGCACAAATCAGACACTCAAGCGACACCTCTCAAAGGTCTGTCAGGAGGCCTCTCTTAAATGGCCTGATGCCTTGCCCCTTGTGTTACTTCGCATTCGTGCTCTCCCTAAGGGTAGGATAGGGCTTAGTCCCTTCGAGATTATGTTTGGAAGAGCATGGCCTATGAATGGTACCCCAGTTCTGGCAGGGGAATGGGAAGTGGGGTTGTGGTTTCTTGTCTCAGTACATGTGCCCTCTGTCTGCTGTTCTTTCTTCTCTCCACAGGTACACCAAAGATTCACAGCCTCTTCTGCTGGATACCCCGGGTCCACTCCCTGCAGCCTGGTGACTCCGTTCTCGTGCGGACCTGGAAGGACGAGCCTCTCCAAGAGAAGTGGAAGGGACCCCACACCGTCCTGCTTGTCTCCCATACAGCGGCAAAGGTC
>NW_020700670.1:0-1533 GCF_002925995.2 Terrapene triunguis | reverse complement strand
AGTCCATTTTGAGAAATTTTCACGGCTAAGGGATCCAAGCATTTTTGTCCTTGCTTGGAGATCAAGACCCTTGGAGACCAAGACTATAGGTAAAGGGAAACCCGGCTTGTGCAGAGCAGAGGGACTCTACAGACACAAGGGGTTGGGAGAAACTTGGCCCGAGCGGAGAGAGGGCAGGAAGCCCCACAGGCTGAAGGGCCAGAGAGAGAAGTAGCCCAGGGGAAGGAATCACTAGTTCAAGTGGTTCACCGCTATCCCTAGGGCCCCTGGGCTGGGACACGGAGTAGAGGGCGGGCCCGCGTCCCTCCCTCTCCACTCCCCTTTTCTGTGACACTAGTGGGACAGTTGATACCCCAGTATCAGGGTGAGAAACGGCGCCCTGAACCCCCACAAGAGGAGAAAGCGCGGGACCCATCATAATAGTGCCGGCAATTTGCCACATAGGGTAAATTTCTTTATTATGCCCTGCAATACTTGATTTTCTTTTTCTATTTTTTCTTTTTCTCCAACTTGTTCCTCTAAGGTTGCCCTCCCTGATTGCCTCCCTGAGAGGGTCTAACTAGCTTTGTACCCCTGTCGCTATCACTTTCCATCTTTCTGTCTTTTTCCATATGAGTAAGTTTTTCACGCAGGGAGGCGTTCTCCTGTCGGCAGGATGCCAAGCGGGAGTATAAGTCCCTGCATGCTTCCCACAAAAGCTAGATTGCTGCTGAATCCCTTTTACTCGTAGTAAGCGTGTACAGGATTATATACCGTGCAAGCCTATACTCTAAATCTGAAATGGTACATACATCTACCTGCCCCCCTTCAGTCCACGGACTGTGTCCAAACCTTTGTAATACTTGTTTAAAGGGTGCGGGTTCTTAAACATTGCCTTTTGTACCTTGTTTTTCTCTAAGGATATCTTTAGACTGTGTTTTCTTCAACATTTTCCCCCACAATTGTGAGCAACAACCAACCAAAACACAAAACCAAATTGATATATATCAGTCACTATAACCTCCTCACGCCTACAAGAGCAATTTCACCATTCAACTCCTGAAAGAGCAATTTCACTATTGTAATAATATCCAAATCTAAACCCCTATTTCCTTCAGAGTTTGTGGTTAATCAATTGAAAGTTTCCAATCTTTTTCCTATAATGCCAGGCTTACTAAAGCTGGTGGTGTGCACACCAGTTTTTATAATAATTGTGAATGCTATGCTTGCTCCCCTAACGCATTCTCCACCAAAAATGTTATGCTGATAAAAATACACAGGGTCTTTTCAGGGGACAAGACAATATGCCACATTCATTATGAGAACGCAACTTGACTTATAACCAATACCTCTCACACACACACACACACACACACACCCCATTCTGTAGTGACCAGTCCTGAACATAGCTTGAGTCCGTGGCTTGGGTTCGCAGCTCATGGCAGCTAACTGGCCAGGAAAGCCGGGCGCGAGGAAGAGCGGAGTCTCTGTCAGGCGCGAACCGATGCCCTTCAGTATTGTCAGCAGAACATTACCCAAAGTCTTCCATCTCAC
>NW_020700669.1:0-1229 GCF_002925995.2 Terrapene triunguis | reverse complement strand
GGATCCAAGCATTTTTGCCATTGCTTGGAGATCAAGACCCTTGGAGATCAAGACTCTAGGTAAAGGGAAACCCGGCTTGTGCAGAGCAGAGGGACTCTACAGACACAAGGGGTTGGGAGAAACTTGGCCCGAGCGGAGAGAGGGCAGGAAGCCCCACAGGCTGAAGGGCCAGAGAGAGAAGTAGCCCAGGGGAAGGAATCACTAGTTCAAGTGGTTCACCGCTATCCCTAGGGCCCCTGGGCTGGGACACGGAGTAGAGGGCGGGCCCGGGTCCCTCCCTCTCCACTCCCCTTTTCTGGGACACTAGTGGGACAGTTGATACCCCAGTATCGGGGTGAGAAACGGCGCCCTGAACCCCCACAAGAGGAGACAGCGCGGGACCCATCATAATAGTGCCGGCAATTTGCCACATAGGGTTAATTTCTTTATCATGCCCTGGAATACTTGATTTTCTTTTTCCCCAACTTGTTTCTCTAGCCTCTTTTCTTTTTGGTTGCCCTCCCTGATTGCCTCCCTGAGAGGGTCTAACTAGCTTTGTACCCCTGTCGCTATCACTTTCCATCTTTCTGCCTTTTTCCATATGAGTAAGTTTTTCATGCAGGGAGGCGTTCTCCTGTCGGCAGGATGCCAAGCGGGAGTATAAGTCCCTGCATGCTTCCCACAAAAGCCAGATTGCTGCTGAATCCCTTTTACTCGTAGTAGGCTTGTACAAGACAATATGCCACATTCATTATGAGAACACAACTTGACTTATAACCAATACCTAATACACACACAGGGCCGGCTCCAGGCACCAGCTTAACAAGCAGATGCTTGGGGCGGCCAAGGGAGAGGGGAAGCACCTGCGGCAATTCGGGGGTGGCAGGTCCCTCACTCCCTCTAGGAGCGAAAGACCTGCTGCTGAACTGCCACCGCCGCTAGTCGCGGCTTTTTGTGTTTGGTGCGGCCAATTTCTGCTGCCGATCGCGGCTTTTTTTTTGTTTGGGGTGGCAGAAATGCTGGAGCCGGACACAGACACAGACACAGACACCATTCTGTAGCTGCCAAATAGTTACCAGTCCTGAACATAGCTTGAGTTCGCAGCTCATGGCGGCTAACTGGCCAGGAATGCCGGGCACGAGGAACAGCGGGGTCTCTGTCAGGCGCGAACCGATGCCCTTCAGTATTGTCAGCAGAACATTGCCCAAAGTCTTCCATCTCACCCATCCTTTTTATAGGCTTTAGTTTGA
>NW_020700668.1:0-1238 GCF_002925995.2 Terrapene triunguis | reverse complement strand
GGATCCAAGCATTTTTGCCATTGCTTGGAGATCAAGACCCTTGGAGACCAAGACTCTAGGTAAAGGGAAACCCGGCTTGTGCAGAGCAGAGGGACTCTACGGACACAAGGGGTTGGGAGAAACTTGGCCCGAGTGGAGAGAGGGCAGGAAGCCCCCACAAGCTGAAGGGCTGGAGAGAGAAGTAGCCCAGGGGAAGGAATCACTAGTTCAAGTGGTTCACCGCTATCCCTAGGGCCCCTGGGCTGGGACCCGGAGTAGAGGGCAGGCCCGGGTCCCTCCCTCTCCACTCCCCTTTTCTGTGACACTAGTGGGACAGTTGATACCCCAGTTCAGGGGTGAGAAACGGTGCCCTGAACCCCCACAAGAGGAGACAGGACGGGACCCATCATAATAGTGCCAGCAATTTGCCACATAGGGTTAATTTCTTTATCATGCCCTGCAATACTTGATTTTCTTTTTCCCCAACTTGTTTCTCTAGCCTCTTTTCTTTTTGGTTGCCCTCCCTGATAGACCCTCTCAGGGAGGCAAACTAGCTTTGTACCCCTGTCGCTATCACTTTCCATCTTTCTGCCTTTTTCCATATGAGTAAGTTTTTCATGCAGGGAGGCGTTCTCCTGTCGGCAGGATGCCAAGCGGGAGTATAAGTCCCTGCATGCTTCCCACAAAAGCCAGATTGCTGCTGAATCCCTTTTACTCGTAGTAGGCTTGTACAAGACAATATGCCACATTCATTATGAGAACACAACTTGACTTATAACCAATACCTAATACACACACAGGGCCGGCTCCAGGCACCAGCTTAACAAGCAGGTGCTTGGGGCGGCCAAGGGAGAGGGGCGGCACCTGCGGCAATTCGGGGGTGGCAGGTCCCTCACTCCCTCTAGGAGCGAAGGACCTGCTGCTGAACTGCCACCGCCGCTGATCGCGGCTTTTTGTTTTTTTTTTCCCAATTGCCGCCGCCGATCACGATCGCGGCTTTTTTTTTTTTGCTTGGGGCGGCAGAAATGCTGGAGCCGGCCCTCCACACACACACACACACACACACACACTAAACATTCTGTAGCTGCCAAATAGTTACCAGTCCTGAACATAGCTTGAGTCTGTGGCTTGGGTTCGCAGCTCATGGCAGCTAACTGGCCAGGAAAGCCGGGCACGAGGAAGAGCCGGGTCTCTGTCAGGCGCGAACCGATACCCTTCAGTATTGTCAGCAGAACATTACCCAAAGTCTTCCATCTCAC
>NW_020700667.1:0-1659 GCF_002925995.2 Terrapene triunguis | reverse complement strand
TCCATGTTTCATTATGGGCTGGGGGAAACATTTAGGATGATGTATTCACCTGCCCCCTTTTTATCATAGGGCCTTGCCATCATTCATGGATTTTATCATCATAACACCCCTGTGAGGTAAGGAAGCAACCTCCCCTTTCTGCAGATTGGGACCTGAAACAGCAGCTTGGCTAAGTGACTTGCCCAAGGTCACAGAGGAAAGCCTGAGTGAGGTGGAATTTGGACCTAGGTTTCTTGGGTCCCTGTAGCAGATCGAGCGGACTCACCAGCATGGCACCTCCTGCTGGTTGCCTTGGGAATTAGCTCTTTTCCAGCATACGGAGCGCCTCCTACTGGCCGGTGTCTTGCCTGCCTCAGGCCCCATGTCCCTCCCGGACCCTGGTGCCCCTTACCTTGCGGTGCTGCCCCACAGCGGTGCCGCCCCACAGCAGTGCCCCACCACTCTGGGTCTTCCCTCTGAGGGGAACCCCCAACCCTCTAGACCCACCTTGCCTCAGTGGCTACTGCCAGTCATCATCTAACCCCCATTCTCCGGGGCAGACTGCAGTCTGTCATGGCCACTCATCATTGGCAAGGGGGTTGGATCAGCTGCCTCTGCCTATTCCCAGGCTGTATCTCTGCAGCCCCAGCACCTCTGTAGGCCTTCAGCCTGGGGAGTTACCAGGCTGGAGCTCCCCGGCTCCTCTTGCCTTTCCCCAGCTCAGCTCAGCTCAGCTCTGCTCTGTTCCAGGTACCTTGCTCCCAGGCATTCCAGGGCTGGAGTGAGACTCTACCAACTCCTGGCCCCCAGCCCTCGTGTCAGGGCGAGATGGGCCCTAATTGAGCTGGCCACACCTGTGGTCAGTTACTCCCTCAGCTGCTCTCACTCCTTTTATCCCAGCGGCAGCCCTCTCCGGGGCTGCTTTTTGACCCTTGTTCTGCTGGAGTGGGGCAGCTGCCCCACTACAGTCACAAACCAGCATCCTGGCCACCAAGCCATCCTTCCTGTCCCACTGCAATGGAAGGGTTGCACAAAGGTCAAGGGTGGGAGGCGGGGTGAAGGCTAGGACTATAACAGGGTTTATAAGAGAACTGGATAAATTCGTGGAGGTTAAGTCCATTAATGGCTACTAGCCAGGATGGGTAAGGAATGGTGTCCCTAGCCTCTGTTTGTCAGAGGGTGGAGATGGATGGCAGGAGAGAGATCTATTACAACTTTTATGGAGTAACAAAGGCTAGGTCCATAAAGAGACTTTTAAGCACCTTGAACTTTGGATTCTAGTCTCTTAGGTGAGCACCATCGCCACCGGGCTAGCCTGGCCTGGCTCTTGCTCGGTTTCTCCTGATGAAGCTATTCCACTGGGTATAACTAATGAAATATGCACTGGGCTAGAGAGCAAGCGAGAAGAACTGCATGGTCTAGTGGTTCCATCACTCACCTGAGAGGTGGCGAATCCAGGTTTAAATTCCATTGTCCCCATAAGGCAGATGAGTATTTAAACCCAGATCTTCTACGTCGTAGGAGAGTGTGCTAACCACTGGGCTACAGACTATCAGAGGGGGTCCTAGCGTGTGTGTGTGTGTGTGTGTGTGTGTGTGTGCTAAGAATGGCTACTGGATCAGATGAGCTAGGCGGGGACAGGTATGCTCACTGGCAGAAATGTAGGTGCCATAGGGACTG
>NW_020700666.1:0-1588 GCF_002925995.2 Terrapene triunguis | reverse complement strand
TCCATGTTTCATTATGGGCTGGGGGAAACATTTAGGATGATGTATTCGCCTGCCCCCTTTTTATCATAGGGCCTTGCCATCATTCATGGATTTTATCATCATAACACCCCTGTGAGGTAAGGAAGCAACCTCCCCTTTCTGCAGATTGGGACCCGAAACAGCAGCTTGGCTAAGTGACTTGCCCAAGGTCACAGAGGAAAGCCTGAGTGAGGCGGAAATTGGACCTAGGTTTCTTGGGTCCCTGTAGCAGATCGAGCGGACTCACCAGCATGGCACCTCCTGCTGGTTGCCTTGGGAATTAGCTCTTTTCCAGCATACGGAGCGCCTCCTACTGGCCGGTGTTTTGCCTGCCTCAGGCCCCGTGTCCCTCCCGGACCCTGGTGTCCCTTACCTTGCGGTGCTGCCCCACAGCAGTGCCACCCCACAGCAGTGCCCCACCACTCTGGGTCTTCCCTCTGAGGGGAACCCCCAACCCTCTATACCCACCTTGCCTCAGTGGCTACTGCCAGTCATCATCTAGCCCCCATTCTCCGGGGCAGACGGCCGTCTGTCATGGCCACTCATCATTGGCAAGGGGGTTGGACCAGCTGCCTCTGCCTATTCCCAGGCTGTATCTCTGCAGCCCCAGCACCTCTGTAGGCCTTCAGCCTGGGGAGTTACCAGGCTGGAGCTCCCCAGCTCAGCTCAGCTCAGCTCTGCTCTGTTCCAGGTACCTTGCTCCCAGGCAGGCAGGTCCTTCTCATTCCAGGGCTGGAGTGAGACTCTACCAACTCCTGGCCCCCAGCCCTCGTGTCAGGGTGAGATGGGCCCTAATTGAGCTGGCCACACCTGTGGTCAGTTACTCCCTCAGCTGCTCTCACTCCTTTTATCCCAGCGGCAGCCCTCTCCAGGGCTGCTTTTTGACCCTTGTTCTGCTGGAGTGGGGCAGCTGCCCCACTACAGTCACAAACCAGCATCCTGGCCACCAAGCCATCCTTCCTGTCCCACTGCAATGGAAGGGTTGCACAAAGGTCAAGGGTGGGAGGCGGGGTGAAGGCTAGGACTATAACAGGGTTTATAAGAGAACTGGATAAATTAGTGGAGGTTAAGTCCATTAATGGCTACTAGCCAGGATGGGTAAGGAATGGTGTCCCTAGCCTTTGTTTGTCAGAGGGTGGAGATGGATGGCAGGAGAGAGATCTATTACAACTTTTATGGAGTAACAAAGGCTAGGTCCATAAAGAGACTTTTAAGCATCTTGAACTTTGGATTCTAGTCTCTTAGGTGAGCACCATCGCCACCGGGCTAGCCTGGCCTGGCTCTTGCTCGGTTTCTCCTGGTGAAGCTATTCCACTGGGTATAACTAATGAAATATGCACTGGGCCAGAGAGCAAGCGAGAAGAACTGCATGGTCTAGTGGTTCCATCACTCACCTGAGAGGTGGAGAATCCAGGTTTAAATTCCATTGTCCCCATAAGGCAGATGAGTACTTAAACCTAGATCTTCTATGTCGTAGGGGAGTGTGCTAACCACTGGGCTACAGACTATCAGAGGGGGTCCTAGTGTGTGTGTGTGTGTGTGTGTGTGTGTGTGTGTGTGTGTGTGTGTG
>NW_020700665.1:0-10713 GCF_002925995.2 Terrapene triunguis | reverse complement strand
TTTTAAGATCCAAGGGGTTTGGATCTGTATTCACCAGGGAATTGGTGAAAGGTTTCTCAAGGCTTCCCAGGGAAGGGAATTAGCTTTGGGAATGGTGGCAGCGGACCAGATCTAAGCTGGTAGTTAAGCTTAGAAGTTTTCATACAGGCCCCCACATTTGTATCCTAAAGTTCAAAGTGGGGAAGCAGCCTTGACACCCCGTACCTCTCAGATTTTGGAAGGCACTTCAGATTCTTAAATCTTGGGTCGAGTGCTGTAGCTATCTTTAGAAATCTCACATTGGTACCTTCTTTGTGTTTTGTCAGATCTGCAGTGAAAGGGTTCTTAAAACAAACAACATGCTGAGTCATCATCCAAGACTGCTATAATATGAAATATATGGCAGAATGCAGGTAAAACACAGAGCAGGAGACATACAAATCTCCCCCAAGGAGTTCAGTCACAAATTTAATTAATGCACTATTTTTTTTAACGAGTGTCATCAGCATGGAAGCATGTCCTCTGGAATGGTGGTCAAAGCATGAAGGGGCATATGAATGTTTAGCGTATCTGGCACGTAAATAACATGCAATGCAGGCTACAAAAGTACCATGCAAACGTCTGTTCTCACTTTCAGGTGACATTGTAAATAAGAAGCGGGCAGCATTATCTCCATAAATGTAAACAAACTTGTTTCTCTTAGTTATTGGCTGCACAAGAAGTAGGACTGAGTGGACTTGTAGGCTCTAAAGTTTTACATTGTTTTGTTTTTGAGTGCAGTTATATATTTAAAAAAAATCTACATTTGTAAGTTGCGCTTTCACGATAAAGAAATTGCACTATGGTACTTGTATAAGGTAATTGAAAAATACTGGCATATATACTCGATCATAAGCCGGTTCATTTATAAGCCGACCTCCCCAAGATGGATAAGTAAAAATGGAAAAATTTTATGACTCATTCATAAGCCAACCCTATAATTCAGGGGTCATCAAACTTTGGCTCCTGGGCCATCAGGATAAGCCACTGGTGGTCCGAGATGGTTTGTTTACCTCGAGCGTCCACAGGCACGGAGGTAAACCTGAGTAAACCTCTCCCTCTCTATACCCATTCATAAACCGACCCCCTTCTCTGGTGCTTCCCTTTTTTACTAAAAAAAATTCAGCTTATGAATGAGTATATATGGTATTTCTCTTCTCATTTTTACAGTGCAAATATTTGTAATAAAAATAATGTGACCAGTGTACATTTTGTATTCTGTATTGTAATTGAAATCAATATATGTGAAAATGTAGAAAAACATCCAAAATATTTAATAAATTTCAATTGGTATTCAATTGTTTAACAGTGCGATTAAAACTGCGATTAATTGCTATTAATTTTTTAAATTGTGATTAATTTTTTTGAGTTAATCACATGAGTTAACTGTGATTAATCGACAGTCCTAGTTCATATTTCTAAAACATACAGAATATAACATAGCACATTCCATTGTATAAAGCACTGAATTCTGCACATCTGTGTATAACACCTATTACAAAATCAGTTGTCAATAGAAAAAATGACTAAATCATGTATTTATGAAAGAAAACAATGCACAGTAGAAATAAATTCTTCCAATAATGTTAAAAAATCATCATCTAATATACCTAGTGAAATAAATCAGGTAATACTGTACATGTGAGTTGTATATATGGTTACAGGGATAGTCAATATTATTAACAAATAGATTTTTCTTCATAGGTATCAAAATTCTGGCCCACTGGCTGGGTGCATTCTACTTGATCAGTTAAAGATTGTATTGTAATTCAGCCCACCAGCAAGTGCCACAAACAACACTAGCACTTCAGTGCTTTGCATGTACCGGCTGGCTACAAAGTGAAAGTTACTAGGATTTTATTATTCTAGTCAGGTTCTCTAAATAGCGTGCTGTAAGGCAAATTCCGTTTTCAGAGCAAATGCACTCAAGAACTGCTGAGGAAAACTGACTAAAAAGCTGGTTAATGTCCCTCTGCAGCTGTTCCATTGGCAAGTGCACTTCTTCTATCTTGCAGACACCAAACACGAGGGAGGGGTTGGAAAAAAGGGACTCAAAAATGCAGGAGAGAAAAATGTAAAAAATCTGACAAAATTGAGTGAAAAGGGGAAAATGTGAAGAGAGAGGACAGAAACTGAGCAGTCAAGAACAAATGCAGAGAGGATGAAATACAAGCAAGGATTGAATGAAGGGGAGAGGATTCTCAAATTTATCATCTGTTTTCAAAGGCAGCCCTTCCTTTGACAGAAGAAGAGTGGTTTTTTTCAAATGTCATTTGCTTCATTTGGATTCAGGGATTTGGCTGGAAGGGGGTGATCAGGGACGGGGAGGGAAGAGAGCAGGAAGACAGTTGAGAGAGGGTGGGGTCTGGGCACAGTGTGTGCGGGGCCTGGGGCAGAGCAGGGGTGGAGTATGGGCGGGGCCACAGATGGGCTGGGGAGCTAGTCTCCCCAAGCGGCAGCTTCCCCCACCACCCATGACAGCAGGTAAGAGCAGGTTGGCTCCCGCCCACGCAGTGCACACTGCAGTTTCCTTAGGCAGGGGCCATATTCACAGAGTCAAATGTGCCGGCGCGGCACATTCTGTGTGAGGGAGAAGCTACGGGGGTCTCTACAGGGCACTGTGACTCTCCGCCACTGTGAGGTGGGCCGGGTGGCTCGGTATCCTTTGCTGCCTCGTCCCTTTCCTCCCCACACCTGCCCAGGCTGTGAGCCTGGGCTGCTGTCTGGCACAGGGGCTCCAGTTTAATAATACTGTGTAGGGCCCCATAAATCCTAAGGAAGTTCCAATACACTTATGAAAAGTGCCCAGTTTATTAAAAACATTTGATTTAGATGAAAAACTTTATACCAAATATCTGTTTGTAATAGTACATGCAAAGTAAAGTGTTGAATATCACATTGTTACAGGTCTACCAATAATATATTCAGAACTATATGAAATTTTACAACTCTATTTAACTATTGAATGCATAAAATATATATTTTTCATACTGTTAAAAGTTAGGGCTTAAATTTTCAAAAGTTCCCACTAATTCTGGTTGCCTAACTTGAGCTGCTTGATTTTCACATGTGCTCTGCCTCAACACATCTGAAAAATCAGACTCTAAGTAAATCAAGTTGGGCCCTCAGAATCACTGGGCACTTTTGAAAGTGTTGGGTCACACTTTTTGCATACATAAATTAGATCAGATTTCAGCAATTCACCTATTTTACTATGAATTCTGTTTACAGATTATGTTAATGAAGTTACCATTTGCTCTGTGTTTTCTGGAAGGTTATAAGTGAAATTACAATGTCCAAAACCAATATCTATCTAAATCCTTACAGGAACTACCAATGCTGCGTTTTATACTTGCTTATTTCCTTAAACATAAAATGTGATTTAAAAAGAAAAAGCCTTAGTTTGTTAAATATTTGAAGTAGGGCTGTCAATTAATCGCAGTTAACTCAAGCGATTAACTCAAAAAAATTAATCGTGACTAATCGCACATATAACAATAGAATACCAAATGAAATTTATTAAATATTTTTGGATGTTTTTCTACATTTTCAATATTGATTTCAATTACATCACAGAATACAAAATGTACAGTGCTCCTGCAAATGGTAATCAACCTTGTTTGTCTGAGTGATTGGCTGACCAAGAAGTAGGACTGAGTGGACTTGTAGGCTCTAAAGTTTCACATTGTTTTATTTTTGAATGCAGTTTTTTTTGTACATAATTCTACATTTGTAAGTTCAACTTTCATTATACTTGTATGAGGTGAATTGAAAAATATCTTTTTTTGTTTTTTACAGTGCAAATATTTGTAATAAAAATAAATATAAAGTGAGCACTGTACACTTTGTATTCTGTGTTGTAATTGAAATTAACATTTGAAAATGTAGTAAACAACCAAAATATTTAATAATGGTATTCTATTATTGTTTAACAGCGTGATTAATCGTGATTAATTTTTTTAATCGCTTGACAGCCCTAATTTGAAATAGAAGGAGAGAGTGAAAAAATGAGGCTGTGCATGTAAACAATCCAAGTGCAAGATAACTACATACTGTACATGTGGCACCACAATTCAAACTTTTACTATGGGCCCGACCCAAAGGCCACAGAAGTCAGGAAGAATTTTTCCAGTGACTTCAATTCGCTATCGGCTTCATCCTAAGACCAGTGAAGGAGCAGTTCCAGGAATTTAGCCACTAGAGGGAGTGTTTTGTACATGAATGGGACCATCATATTGTTAATATTAATCAGTGGCACAACAGGCTCTAGAGGCACAGAATGAATCCAAAATACCTGCACTTGGAAGCACTTTTCAAATATTCAAACTGAATTAGGGTCTTTGTTCTCCTGCCGTCTCTCTCAAAATAAATGTATTGTGAGATACTGTTGTGTAATGACATTTAGTTTAATTCATGGGTGTGCAACATAACAGATAGTTCTAGTTATCAATTAAAGTCACTCAAGTCTGTGTTTCATCCCATGGAGATTTCAAATCATGAAGACCCAGTGCAATGCACATTGAAGTCAATGGCTGTCTTTTACTGATTTAAATGGTGTCTAATCAGACACCTGGATCCATAAGAATTTTTAGTCAAAATGAAGGGGTTATGTCAGAATCTCTTAATTGTTTATTGAGCAGCAAAGTTCTTTGGTTTCTTCACAGGTTTGGCACACATTCTCACTATTTAAAGAGTATAACAGGGTGTTAGCCCAACAGTAGCATTATGCATGGCTATGTGGGAAAATTAAGTTCTGTTTCTGTTCTTGCATGGTCTCACACAACTTTGAAGCCTTTTCTACTAGAGAATTGCTTGGTTGCAACTTGGCCTAGTATGATTGAGTATTCACATTAGGTTTCCTGCTTCAGGTGCACACAGTATACTATATCCGCACAGAACATTCTCTGCAAATGTTGTGGGACCTGTGCATTGTTTCACCAAACCTGCAGTTCCAGGTATAGTACCCTGGAGCAGTTGCGTAATGTCTGATATTTAAGGCCTGGTTTGCTGTTGTGTAGTCATTTACACCAGAGCAAAATGAGTTTAAGTGGTTATGAAATCAAATGGTAGTGTTTTACACCTACTTTACACTGGGTAAATAACTAAGTAAGGTGCTGGGAAATGGAGAATCAGAGCCATGATGTCTAGATCCACTACTCTGTCCTGCACAAGGCCTGCTGCAAGCCCAAGGTAAGAAGCTTGAGTTTATTCTTTGAATTCATTTATTCAGACACTTATTTCAATTTTTGTTTGTACTGTTTTGTACTTTGCTCTGTACCTGAGCTAAAGATTTCCTTCTCTGTTGTGTTTCCCTCTAGGATCGAGTTGGGAATTGACCAGACCAAAGTTCACAGGGAGCACATCCTTCCATGATGCCCAATCTGCCCTCTTCCTGCTAATGCAGTGGGATTCTCAGGCCGTGCAGCTGTTTTTTTTTGTGGGGGTGGAAAGATGAAGAATGGGGGCTGGAGTAGCTTGGAAAGGTAAATGGATTTACTTGGGGGGGTGGTAAAGAAGGTGGAATAGCTTTGCTGTTAGCCTTTAACTACTAGCCCTCTGTCCTTATGCTCTTTTTTTTTTTTTTTTTTTTTCCAGATCTCCAGGGTGGGAGCAGAATGGCTGGTGCAGCAAAGCCTCAGTAAAGTAAGTACATTGTACACACACATTCACGTACATGTAGTGGCTGCTGAATAATTATTAATCTCCTTCATGTTTTTCAGGTGAATTTATGTGCGACATTTAAGAAATACAGTTTCTTATTACAAAATGTAATATTAAAAGTGTTTTCTAGTTTATCTTTTCTGTGATTCTCTCTTTCTATTTTTGGGTCCCTGCTGTTATGTTCCCCACTTCCTAAATCAGCCTCCTTTAAAGTATAAATATAATATCAAGGGGGAAAAAAGGTTACCAAGAAATTGCTTTTTTTTCTAAAACACTGCTAGCCATCCCTCCTCTAAGTTACATACTTCGCTCAGGTACAGTATATTTAAAACACAAAATAACCTCTCCCTTAGACATCAAAAATAGTGAATCATGAAACAGAGGCTATAGAAAAACTTGATACAAAACTAAGGAACTTAATCCCCCCGTGATCTCAATCTCCCTTCATTTCTATTTTGTATTGGCTCATTTCAGGGACTGTGTACATACTTGAGTCATTGCAAGGTCTGGGGAACTATGTATCACACATATGCCACCTTGAAATAGAAGTCTTTTCCTGTATCAGCATCTGTTTCTTTCATCTTGCATAGATCAACGGAGTCCTTGTTCACATGAAGGTAGTAGTTCTGATCCTTATAACACTGAAACCTAACTGAATCTTCTTCGTTGTAATGCATGATGAACAGCTGGTTTTCTTGTTCAGTCAACTATGAAAAACACACAAAGTGATGGATGTATAGTAAGGCCTGTGTTTCTAAAAAATCTCTGCCGTGAAAAGTCAAAATAGCGATGCTGCTGACTTATTACATTTTTTTAAAATGTAATAGTCTCCCTTTATCAGGTGAAGTGCGTCTGTCAGTACAGAGTCTGAACCTCAGGGAAGGCCTGCTCACCTTTAGGACAATACAGAGATAGCTGTGAAAAACTTTCCTGCCAGGTATCCAAGGCACTGGAGCTGGGTAGGCCCAAACACCTAAAGCAGTCTTCTACCACCGTTAAGAGCAGCAACATTTTTCCTCAGGGCCATTTCTTTGCTCAAGACCCTTTCTGTTTTTCATCTTATTCTTTTCTTAACTTCTTTTCATTCCTCTGCTGCCTTCAAGAACTGCCTCCAGCTGCTAATTTCAGGCCAAAGTTCTAAGAGAGGTGAAGACCATGCCACCTGCATCAGTGAGTGCACCTTCTCAGATGGGACTCGTATGCTACACCTACCACTGCCAGACTCACCCCTCCCTTAATGCTTTTGATACCATAACACTGAGAAGAGAAGGAGCAAGACAAAGAGCAACACACAGGTATGGACTTGACAGTCTCCCTCCCCCCATCACACACACAGTCTGATGGCAGACTATTCCAGGCTCTGGTTCCAGTGAGTCCTCTCAGGTTTCCCATCCCCACTCCTTTAAGACCATCCTTGTAAATCCCCTCCATTCTCTCAAGGCTGGGGTCTAATATCTGATTGGACACCCTGTATCACTGGAATTGGCTGGCCCTATACTACATACCATGAGATCCCAACTGCCCTGGTTTTACCCCATGTAGTTCTCTTGGGAACAGTTCCCTCTGACTAAGATCATCCTGACCTGGCATTTCTTTATTTACACCAATGGAAAAGCAAATTAAAGTGTAGTAGATACCTCTTAAAATTGTCAAAGAGACTTCAGACCTCTGAAAGCTTTGTCCTCCTCAGAAAGGGAAATTTTCCTCATCCTCTACTCCCTGGACTTCATTTTTTACTCTGTCTCTGATTCAGAGACTTGTTCCAGAAATGCAAAGCAAACTATTTACTAGGACTTCTGTCCTAGAAAGAGAAAGTGCTCCCAGGAACATCTTAAAATAGAAGGGGGGAAATAAACAAAACACAACCAACCTTTCCTGCAGTTCCTCTGTTTTCTCAGGTTACCAGAAAGATCAAGAGAGATCAAGTCAAAGTTATCATCACTCCTTTCTTGCTTAGGAGACATGCTCCTTCACATATTAGAAATGGCAGCTGTCCATCTTGGTCTTTTTCAATTTCTCCAGACCAACTTTTCTGGGACCAGTCCTATACCTGAACCCATGCAGTCTGAAACTTACTGCCTTTAAGTGGAGAGACTGACATTTAAATTTGCCTAGACCTGAAAAAGGACCGTGTAGCTCAAAAGCTTGTCTTTTCTGCCAAATGAAGTTGGTTCAATAAAATCCCACCTTGTCAATTTAAATTTGAAGACCATTAAGTTAACCTGATTGTGCCTTTGGGTGCTACCATAATATAAATGCTTTTGATAATAAACTAAGTTGTCTGAAACTTCCATTTTCCACTGGATTAGGATGTCTGTTCTGAGAAAATATGCCAAAGCCACCAAACTAATGTATTTTTGTGTGTTCACAAAATATCCATTATCCATTTCTACCTACAGGCCAGTTAAAAATGAGACTTTCTACACTGAAATGTGATAAGCTGACACCCAATTGTCTGCTCACATTAACAAGATATTACAATGTTGTTTCATAGTCTTCTACTGATACAGATTTAAATCTTAAGGTCCTGCAGTGGAGTCGTTCATTCTGAATTTCTGGTTTATGTTTGGTATCTGTCAACTTCCCTTTTCTGGGTCTCCTGCTTGTTAGATCTCAGTAGTTCTGACTTCAGAGGAGTGCAGGGCCGGCTCCAGGCACCAGTTCAGCAAGCAGGTGCTTGGGGCGGCCAAAGGGAAGGGGCGGCAAGTCGGGCTCTTCAACGGCAATTTGGCGACGGGGCCCTCGGTCCCTCTCAGAGGGAAGGACCCGCCGCCGAATTGCCGCCAAAGAAGAAAGCAGCGCGGTGGAACTGCCGCCGATCGCGATCGCAGCTTTTTTTTTTTCCCGCCGCTCGGGGTGGCAAAAACCATGGAGCCAGCCCAGGATGAGTGGATGCACTGCTCTTGAGAATGGGACAGTTTTGCCTTCCCTGTAAGTTGGTCTTCTCATAAGCGTATATCAATCAGGCCAGAGTCCCCTTCCTTTTCTTCTTTCTGTTCCAGCTGTGATGTGTATTTGCAATAAGGACTTTAGCTTTTGTACTGAAAGTCTCTGTTGGCTCACATGTCTGGGCTTGCCCAACTCCAGTGCTCTGGAATTACTGTGGGAAAACTTCTCTATATCTTCTAGGTTCTAGTCTAAGCCTAAAGGTTGACTCTGAACTGATGGATGCACTCCTAGAAGATGACCACCAATTCACAGGTAAGCCATCGTTACTCTTTCACTTAATGTTAAAAATCAGAAAGAATAGGAATACAGATAATTGGTGAAATGTAAATGATATCCATTTGTAGTAAATGGGATCGAAGCATCAGGGTTGTGCCCCTTGCACAGTTCCACCTATTGCATAGGTGTGTGCACATATACACACTTATTTGTCTTTCTGGCCACATACCTGTCTGGGGTCAGGAGCGCCACCTGTAATCACTTCCATGCTGCGTCCTGCCACCATACAACCCCGTGATGCCTTACCATTTGGATTCAAGACCTGTGAAGACAGCCACCAAAATTGGAGTTTCCCTTCCTATTCTGATCTGTATTAACCATGGGTTGTACCATCAATGCCTGACTAATTCTAAACAAAACTATCCCAATCCCTCTGTCATAACTATAAAGGGGAAGGGTAACAGCTCTCCTGTGTACAGTACTATAAAATCCCTCCTGGCCAGAGACTCCAAAATCCTTTTACCTGTAAAGGGTTAAGAAGCTCGGGTAACCTGGCTGACACCTGACCCAAAGGACCAATAAGGGGACAAGATACTTTCAAATCTTGGGGGGGGGGAAGGCTTTTGTTTGTGCTCTTTGTTTTGGGGGTTGTTCGCTCTTGGGACTGAGAGGGACCAGACATCAATCCAGGTTCTCCACATCTTTCTAAACAAGTCTCTCATATTTCAAACTTGTAAGTAAACAGCCAGGCAAGGTGTGTTAGTTTTCCTTTGTTTTCTCAACTTGTAAATGTACCTTTTACTAGAGTGTTTATCTCTGTTTGCTGTATTTTGAACCTGAGGCTAGAGGGGAGTCCTCTGAGCTCTTTAAGTTTGATTACCCTGTAAAGTTATTTATATATGTATATATATAAATATATATATATATTTATATCAGTATGTTATCCATACTGATTTTACAGAGATGATTTTTACCTTTTTCTTTAATTAAAACCCTTTTTTTTAAGAACCTGATTGATTTTTCCTTGTTTTAGATCCAAGGGGGTTGGATCTGTATTCACCAGGAGTTGGTGGGAGGAAGAAGGGGGGATGGTTAATTTCTCCTTCTTTTAAGATCCAAGGGGGTTGGAACTGTATTCACCAGGAGTTGGTGGAAGGAAGGAGGGGGGATGGTTAATTTCTCCTTGTTTTAAGATCCAAGGGGTTTGGATCTGTATTCACCAGGGAATTGGTGAAAGGTTTCTCAAGGCTTCCCAGGGAAGGGAATTAGCTTTGGGAATGGTGGCAGCGGACCAGATCTAAGCTGGTAGTTAAGCTTAGAAGTTTTCATACAGGCCCCCACATTTGTATCCTAAAGTTCAAAGTGGGGAAGCAGCCTTGACACCCCGTACCTCTCAGATTTTGGAAGGCACTTCAGATTCTTAAATCTTGGGTCGAGTGCTGTAGCTATCTTTAGAAATCTCACATTGGTACCTTCTTTGTGTTTTGTCAGATCTGCAGTGAAAGGGTTCTTAAAACAAACAACATGCTGAGTCATCATCCAAGACTGCTATAATATGAAATATATGGCAGAATGCAGGTAAAACACAGAGCAGGAGACATACAAATCTCCCCCAAGGAGTTCAGTCACAAATTTAATTAATGCACTATTTTTTTTAACGAGTGTCATCAGCATGGAAGCATGTCCTCTGGAATGGTGGTCAAAGCATGAAGGGGCATATGAATGTTTAGCGTATCTGGCACGTAAATAACATGCAATGCAGGCTACAAAAGTACCATGCAAACGTCTGTTCTCACTTTCAGGTGACATTGTAAATAAGAAGCGGGCAGCATTATCTCCATAAATGTAAACAAACTTGTTTCTCTTAGT
>NW_020700664.1:0-1117 GCF_002925995.2 Terrapene triunguis | reverse complement strand
GATGAGATCTACTAGTTCCATAATCTTGAAGGACATAGTAAATTGAACTGATTTCTGATCACTAACTAGTGAATAGTTCCTTTACTCATTAATCAGTTTTAAATGCAAAAAAAGTTTAGTGAAACATGTACGTTTCTAGCACATTTAATTTTATTTAATAAAATTAAGTTTAGATGGAAATACAAATAGACAAATCACAAGCAAAAAAATTAAGAGAAATGCATCATCCATTGTCTAAAATACTAAAAGACTTCAAATTAAGAAACTGAGTAAGTGTCAATTAAGCGATTTAATTGCTTGAATAATGGGTACAGTTATGATGTATCCTCCGGGTTAGCATAACAACGTTATGTTAATTTGTAACTAAATCTGTTTTAATGGTTATCAACCAATGAGGATCAACCTCTCTTTAGGAAAATAACTAAAAAATACAAGTGCAAAACATGATTAAAATCAATTAATGATTCCTACTTGCTGATTTAAATCGTATTAATGGTGATTTGAAGTCAATACACCCTGTTTGAAAACTCCAATGTTAACCTAATATACCATGAGTTCTACAAGAATCTCTCATACTAATGTCCTGACATCTAGGCAGCAAAAAGAATGGATATACCTCAAAATAGGTAAAATTGAAGACTCCGGTTTTTTTCATCTTATAACATTACTACTCCTTGGGGAATTCTGCACCACTGCGCAATGCAGAATTTTGAGGAAATTAATGTGCATGTGAAATTTTCTTTCCCCCACAGAAATGGGCTGCAGTGCTGCTAGCCGCCACTGGACCCAGCAGATTCCTGGCAGCTGCCAGCATGCCCTGAGAAAAGGAGAGGACAGCGCACAGAAAACTCTGTGCAAGCCTGGGATTGAGCATCAGGCAGTTTCTCCCTCCGGATCCCAAGGCTTAAGGTGGGATATGGGGGGCACGTGTGGCTAGACTCTTGGGGGAGGAGGGGGAGGCAAAGGGAGCAGAGAAACAGGAACTAGGTTGTGATAGGGATTTCTGTAACTACTCCTGGGGAAATACATACACATACACATACACGTGTGTGTGTGTCTCTCTCTCTCTATTGTTACAGACACTTGCTGACAGGTATTTTGAAATAAATTACAAAAA
>NW_020700663.1:0-1053 GCF_002925995.2 Terrapene triunguis | reverse complement strand
GATGAGATCTACTAGTTCCATAATCTTGAAGGACATAGTAAATTGAATTGATTTCTGATCACTAACTAGTGAATAGTTCCTTTACTCATTAATCAGTTTTAAATGCAAAAAAAGTTTAGTGAAACATGTACGTTTCTAGCACATTTAATTTTATTTAATAAAATTAAGTTTAGATGGAAATACAAATAGACAAATCACAATCAAAAAAATTAAGAGAAATGCATCATCCATTTTCTAAAATACTAAAAGACTTCAAATTAAGAAACTGAGTAAGTGTCAATTAAGCGATTTAATTGCTTGAATAATGGGTACAGTTATGATGTATCCTCCGGGTTAGCATAACGTTATGTTAATTTGTAACTAAATCTGTTTTAATGGTTATCAACCTCTCTTTAGGAAAATATCTAAAAAATACAAGTGCAAAACATGATTAAAATCAATTAATGATTCCTACTTGCTGATTTAAATCGTATTAATGGTGATTTGAAGTCAATACACCCTGTTTGAAAACTCCAATGTTAACCTAATATACCATGAGTTCTACAAGAATCTCTCATACTAATGTCCTGACATCTAGGCAGCAAAAAGAATGGATATACCTCAAAATAGGAAAAATTGAAGACTCCGTTTTTTTTCATCTTATAACATTACTACTCCTTGGGGAATTCTGCACCACTGCGCAATGCAGAATTTTGAGGAAATTAATGTGCATGTGAAATTTTCTTTCCCCCACAGAAATGGGCTGCAGTGCTGCTAGCCGCCACTGGACCCAGCAGATTCCTGGCAGCTGCCAGCATGCCCTGAGAAAAGGAGAGGGCAGCGCACAGAAAACTGTGCAAGCCTGGGATTGAGCATCAGGCAGTTTCTCCTTCCGGATCCCTAGGCTTAAGGTGGGATATGGGGGGCACGTGTGGCTAGACTCTTGGGGGAGGAGGGGGAGGCAAAGGGGGCCGAGAAACAGGAACTAGGTTGTGATAGGGATTTCTGTAACTACTCCTGGGGAAATTGTGTGTGTGTGTGTGTGTGTGTGTGTGTGTGTGTGTGTGTGTGTGT
>NW_020700662.1:0-6105 GCF_002925995.2 Terrapene triunguis | reverse complement strand
ATGGGCCTCCTGTTTGGCTTTTTCTTCTCTTTCATGGGCCTCCTGTTTGGCTTTTTCCAGCTCCATTTCTCTCTTGTGGGCCTCCTCTTTGGCTTTCTCTTCTCTGTCTCTCAGCTCCATCTCTCTCTTGTGGGCCCCCTCTTTGGCTTTCTCCAGCTCCATCTCTCTCTTGTGGGCCCCCTCTTTGGCTTTCTCTTCTCTGTCTCTCAGCTCTATCTCTTTTTCTTTCAGCTCCATAGCTCTCTTGTGGGCCTCCTCTTTAGCTTTTTCTTCTTTGGTAGTCATTTTCCTGGTTTTCCCTGTGCTGGGTCACCCCCTCTGCAGTTGACTGAAACTGGGATGTACTTAGCTGTGGCTGCTGCTGAGTTAACAGAGACTTTCTAACAAGCTACTCCCGAGGATGTAAAAAGAAAAAAAAACAATTCAACTTGTAAATTGCCTTTACCAGTTCAAAGTTTGCTCACTGATTGAACCCTTCTCTTAACAAAGCCCCTTGTTAAAAAAAAACTTAACACCTCTGCCTTCAGGCAAGGAGAGATAAGATATGCATCTACCTTCAGCTCTGCTCTCCAAGCAGCTAGAAGGAAAAAAAAAAATCTCTTACTGGCTTTTGGGTTAAAACGATCTCCACCGCTATGCCACCATGTCAAGGCTGGATCCCCACTTTGAACTTTAGGGTTCAAATGTAGGGGCCTGCATAAAAACTTCTAAGCTTATCTACCAGCTTAGCTTTGGTCCGCTGCCACCATCACAAGAATTCCCTCCCTGGGAAGCCTTGAGAAACCTTTCACCAATTCCCTGGTGAACACAGATCCAAACCCCCTTGGATCTTAAAACAAGGAGAAGTTAACCATCCCCCCTCCTTCCTTCCACCCTCCTTTCACCAACTCCTGGTGAATACAGATCCAAACCCCCTTGGATCTTAAAACAAGGAGAAATCAATCTGGTTCTTAAAAAAAGAAGGCTTTTAATTAAAGAAAAAGGTAAAAATCATCTCTGTAAAATCAGTATGGAGAATACTTTACAGGGTAATCAAACTTAAAGAGCTCAGAGGACCCCCCTCTGTCTTAGGTTCAAAGTACAGCAAACAAAGATACACACTCTGGTAAAAAGGTACATTTACAAGTTGAGAAAACAAAGTAAATCTAAGACGCCTTGCTGTCTTTTTACTTACTAGTTTGAAATAGGAGAGACTTGTTTAGAAAGATGGGGAGAACCTGGATTGATGTCTGGTCCCTCTCAGTCCCCAGAGCGAACCACCCCTAAAACAAAGAGCACACACACAAACCTTTCCCCCCCCAAGATTTGAAAGTATCTTGTCTCCTTATTGGTCCTTGGGTCAGGTGTCAGCCAGGTTACCCGAGCTTCTTAACCCTTTACAGGTAAAAGGATTTGGAGTCTCTGTACACAGAGAGCTGTTACCCTTCCCTTCATAGTTATGACACGCCCCCCAAATCACAGATAGTGTTGGACGTTCGGTTCCACACTGGCTGTGATTTCTTCCTGGAGTTCTAGGAGAAAACAGAGTTAATAAGACACATGTACCTTTAGACATACTACTGATTATATAAAAACTAACAATATGTTTCATTCCAAGAACAATTGTTAACCAGTTAACTCTGGGAAACTTTCCCGGGAGAGTGCATCAGCCACTTTGTTAGAAGCTCCCGAAATGTGTTGTATTTCAAAATCAAAATCTTAGAGAGCTAAACTCCATCGAAGAAGTTTTTTGTTATTTCCCTTGGCGGTATGAAGCCACTGTAGCGCAGCATGGTCTGTTTGTAGTTGGAAACGCCGTCCCCAAACATATGGGCGTAGCTTTTCCAGCGCGTACACAATGGCGTAGCATTCCTTTTCGCTGATTGACCAGTGGCTTTCCCTCTCAGACAGTTTCTTGCTGAGAAACACGACAGGATGGAATTCTTGATCCGGTCCTTCCTGCATTAAAACTGCTCCCACGCCTCGCTCGGAAGCATCTGTGGTTACTAGGAACGGTTTGTCAAAGTCTGGGGCCCTTAGCACAGGGTCAGACATGAGTGTTGCCTTAAGCTGGTTAAAGGCCTTTTGACACTTATCAGTCCACTGAACTGCATTTGGCTGTTTCTTTCTGGTTAGGTCTGTCAGCGGGGCGGCGATTTGGCTGTAGTGTGGTACAAATCGCCTATAATATCCGGCCAAGCCTAAGAAGGATTGGACCTGTTTCTTTGACTTTGGAACCGGCCACTTTTGGATAGCATCCACTTTGGCCTGTAGGGGATTTATAGTTCCTTGACCCACCTGGTGCCCCAGGTACGTCACTCTGTTTTGGCCTATTTGACACTTTTTAGCCTTAACAGTTAGTCCTGCCTGTCGGATGCGCTCGAAGACTTTTCCCAGGTGCTCCAGGTGCTCTGTCCATGAATCAGAAAAAATGGCCACATCATCGAGGTAGGCAACTGCAGATTCTCCCAGTCCCGCTAGGAGACCATCTACAAGTCTTTGGAAGGTGGCGGGTGCATTTTGCAACCCGAAAGGGAGTACATTGAATTCGTACACCCCTGCCTGGGTGACGAAGGCTGACCTTTCCTTAGCGGGTTCATCTAGTGGTACTTGCCAGTACCCTTTGGTTAAGTCTAAAGTAGAGATGAATTGGGCATGTCCCAATTTTTCCAATAGCTCATCTGTGCGTGGCATTGGATAGTTGTCAGGACGAGTTACAGCATTTAGCTTACGGTAGTCCACGCAAAAGCGTATTTCCCCATCTGGTTTGGGAACTAGAACCACTGGAGATGCCCATGCACTGGTAGAGGGGCGGATTATACCCATCTGTAGCATGTCCTGGATCTCCCTTTGTATAGCAGTTTGGGCATGAGGTGACTCCCGGTAGGGTGGGGTTCTAATTGGGTGAGCATTACCTGTGTCAATGGAGTGGTATGCCCGTTCGGTCCGTCCTGGAGTGGCTGAGAAAATCGGTGCAAAGCTTGTGCACAGCTCCTTGATCTGCTGTCGCTGCAGACGTCCCAGGGTCGTGGAGAGGTTCACCTCTTCCACGCCACCATTCCTTTTTCCTTCGTAGTAGACACCTGCCGGCCACTCCGCGTCATCTGTTTCCTGGGCTGTAAACTGGCAAACGTTTAATTCTCTGGAATAAAAGGGCTTAAGAGAATTAACATGGTATACCTTAGGCTTTATGTTGGAGGTGGGGGAGGCTATGAGATAGTTAACAGCTCCTAGGCGCTCCTGGACCGTGAATGGTCCTTCCCACGACGCTTCCATTTTATGGGCCTGGAGCGCCTTTAAGACCATGACTTGGTCTCCTACTTTGAAGGACCGTTCTCTGGAATGTTTATCATACCAGGCCTTTTGCTCTTCCTGAGCATCCTTTAGGTTTTCTTTAGCAAGGGCTAAAGAGTGTCGGAGGGTGTTTTGTAGGTTGCTTACAAAGTCTAGAATGTTAGTTCCTGGAGAAGGCGTAAACCCCTCCCATTGCTGCTTCACCAACTGTAATGGCCCCTTAACCTCGCGGCCATACACAAGTTCAAATGGTGAAAACCCTAAACTGGGATGTGGTACAGCCCTGTAGGCAAAAAGCAACTGCTGCAACACTAGGTCCCAATCATTGGAGTGTTCATTTACGAATTTACGTATCATGGCCCCCAAAGTTCCGTTAAACCTCTCCACCAGACCATTGGTTTGATGGTGATGAGGGGTGGCAACCAAGTGATTCACCCCATGAGCTTCCCACAGGTTTTTCATTTTCCCTGCCAGGAAATTAGTTCCCGAATCTGTAAGGATGTCGGAGGGCCACCCTACCCTGGCAAAAATGTCTGCTAATGCCTGGCACACACTTTTAGCCTTGGTGTTGCTTAAGGGTACAGCTTCCGGCCATCGGGTAGCAAAATCCATGAAAGTCAGTACGTACTGCTTTCCTCTGGGTGTCTTCCTTGGGAAAGGACCCAGGATATCCACAGCTACTCGCTGAAATGGGACCTCAATTATGGGTAGTGGCTGGAGAGGGGCTTTAACCTGGTCTTGGGGCTTTCCCACTCGTTGGCACACCTCACAAGACCGGACATAATTAGCAACGTCCTTGCCCATTCCCTCCCAGTGGAAGGACTTCCCCAACCGGTCTTTGGTTCTGTTCACCCCAGAATGGCCACTGGGATGATCATGGGCTAAGCTCAAGAGCTTTACCCGATACTTAGTGGGAACTACCAACTGTCTTTGAGGATGCCAGTCTTCCTGGTGCCCACCAGAAAGAGTCTCCTTGTATAAAAGTCCTTGTTCTACAACAAACCGGGATCGGTTAGAAGAGCTGAGAGGCGGTGGGGTGCTCCGTGCCGCCGCCCAAGCTTTCTGAAGGCTGTCATCTGCTTCCTGCTCGGCCTGGAACTGTTCCCTTGATGCTGGAGACATCAGTTCCTCCTTGGACTGTGGACTGGGGCTTGGTCCCTCTGGAAGCGATGCAGGTGCTGGGACTGTTTCCATTGACTGTGAACCGCTGTCCGCTGGTGCACTATGTGGTATTTCAGGCTCTGGCTGAGCCTCTTGGGTAGGGTTATCTGCTACTTCCGCCAGTTCAGGCTCGCTGGTGCCCTCTGGCATTGGAGTTGTAGATGGGTTTGCAAGCGCTGGACTCAGTGCTGGCAATGGTTCTGGTGCTGGTTGCGTTGTCAGTTCCGGTTCCGGGACTGGCTTTGGCTGGGTCTCTGGGATTGGATCCACTACGGCTGTTGCAGTCGTTGGCAGGGGATCCGGTTCCACCACCTGTGTTTGGGTCTCCGGTAACACCGACGGGGCTCTGGTGGACGGCTCAGGAACAGGGATGGGGGTGAAAGCTTGCTTAGCCTGGCTGCGGGTGACTATTCCCACCCTCTTGGCTAGCTTCACATGGTTGGCCAAGTCTTCCCCCAGCAGCATGGGGATGGGATAATTGTCATAGACTGCAAAAGTCCACATTCCTGCCCAGCCCTTGTACTGGACATGCAACTGGGCTGTAGGCAAGGTTACAGACTGTGACACGAAGGGTTGAATTGTCACTGTAGCCTCCGGGTTGATGAGTTTGGGGTCCACTAGGGATTGGTGGATAGTTGACACTTGTGCCCCAGTGTCCCTCCAAGCGATAACCTTCTTTCCGCCCACTCTCAAGGTTTCCCTTCGCTCCGAGGGTATGAGAGAGGCATCTGGGTCTGGGGATCTTTGGTGTGATTGGGGTGTAATGAACTGTAATCGGTTAGGGTTCTTGGGGCAGTGAGCCTTTATATGCCCCAGTTCATTACATTTAAAACATCGCCCTGCTAAGGTATCACCGGGGCGATGTTGGTTGATGGAGACTGGTGTGGTGGGGTGAGAAGGCGTCTGGGGTTTCCCTTGGGATGTGGGTGGGGCCTTGGGTGGTCCCCGGTGGTAAGGTTTTGTTTCGGCTTGCCCCTTCTGATATTCGCTCCAACTGCTACTAGCTTTTTTCTTTTCTGTCACCTCCACCCATTTGGCTCCAATCTCCCCCGCCTCGGTTACAGTTTTGGGCTTCCCATCTAGGATGTACCTTTCTATTTCCTCAGGAACACCCTCTAAAAACTGCTCCATTTTTACTAGGGAAAGCAGATCTTCCAGAGATTTAACATTTGCTCCTGATACCCAGGCATCACAATTTTTGTCAATGTGGTAGGCATGCCGGGTAAATGACACATCTGGTTTCCACCTTAGGGCTCTGAACCGCCGACGGGCATGCTCGGGTGTTAGCCCCATTCTGAGTCTGGCCTTGTTTTTAAAAAGTTCATAACTGTTCATGTGTTCCTTAGGCATTTCAGCCGCCACCTCTGCTAAGGGTCCACTGAGCTGCGGTCTCAGCTCTACCATGTACTGGGGTGGAGGGATGCTGTATCCAAGGCAGGCCCTTTCAAAATTTTCTAAGAAGGCCTCAGTATCATCGCCTGCCTTGTAGGTGGGGAATTTCCTGGGATGGGAAGTGGTACCTGGAGAGGAGTTGTTAGGATGGTCTGATGCATCCTGCCTAGTCCTTGCTGCTTCCAGTTCCATCTCTTTTTCTTTCAGCTCCATCTCTCTTTTATGGGCCTCCTGTTTGGCTTTTTCTTCTCTTTCATGGGCCTCCTGTTTGGCTTTTTC
>NW_020700661.1:0-2051 GCF_002925995.2 Terrapene triunguis | reverse complement strand
ATGGACTTAACCTCCATTAATTTATCTGAAAAAAGAATGAGGAGTACTTGTGGCACATTAGAGACTAACAAATTTATTTGAGCATAAGTTTTCATGGGCTAAAACCCATTCCATTGGATGCATGTAGTGGAAAATACAGTAGGAAGATATATATATACACACAGAGAACATGAAAAAATGGGTGTAGCCATACACACTATAACAGGGGTTCTCAAACTATAATGAGAGTGCTTAGTTAAGGTGAGCTATTATCAGCAGGAGGAAAAAAACCTTTTGTAGTGATAATCAGGATGGCCCATTTCCAACAGTTGACAAGAAGGTGTGAGTAACAGTAGGGGGAAAATAAACATGGTGAAATACTTTTACTTTGTG
The DNA here is from genome assembly GCF_002925995.2 of Terrapene triunguis. Lineage (NCBI taxonomy): Eukaryota > Metazoa > Chordata > Testudines > Emydidae > Terrapene > Terrapene triunguis. The sequence goes on along the minus strand of NW_020700661.1, from coordinate 1,679 downwards.
TAATGACCCATCCACTCCCAGTTTTTATTCAGGCCTAATTTAATGGTGTCCAGTTTGAAAATTAATTCCAATTCAGCAGTCTCTCATTGGAGTCTGTTTCTGAAGTTTTTGTTGTTGTAATATTGCGACTTTTAGGTCTGTAATGGAGTGACCAGGGAGATTGAAGTGTTCTCCGACTGGTTTTTGAATGTTATAATTTTTGACGTCTGATTTGTGTCCATTTATTCTTTTATGTAGAGACTGTCTGGTTTGGCCAATGTACATGGCAGAGGGGCATTGCTGGCACATGATGGCATATATCACATTGGTAGATGTGAAGGTGAACGAGCCTCTGATAGTGTGGCTGATGTGATTAGGTCCTATGATGGTGTCCCCTGAATAGATATGCGGACAGAGTTGGCAACAGGCTTTGTTGCAAGGATAGGTTCCTGGTTTAGTGTTTTTGTTGTGTGGTTGCTGGTTAAGTATTTGCTTCAGGTTGGGGGGCTGTCTGTAAGCAAGGATTGGCCTGTCTCCCAAGATCTGTGAGAGTGAAGGATTGTCCTTCAGCAGGGCTGCCCAGAGGATTCAGGGGGCCTAGGGCAAAGCAATTTCAGGGGCCCTTTCCATAAAAAAAAGTTGCAATACTATAGAATACTATATTCTCGTGGGGGCCTGGGGCAAATTGCCCCACTTGCCCCCCGCCCCCCGGGTGGCCCTGTCCTTCAGGATAGGTTGTAGATCCTTGATGATGCCCTGGAGAGGTTTTAGTTGAAGGCTGAAGGTGACGGCTAGTGGCGTTCTGTTACTTTCTTTGTTGGGCCTGTCCTTTAGTAGGTGACTTCTCGGTACTCTTCTGGCTATGTCAATCTGTTTCTTCATTTCAGCAGGTGGGTATTGTAGTTGTAAAATGCTTGATAGAGATCTTGTAGGTGTTTGTCTCTGTCTGAGGGGTTGGAGCAAATGCAGTTGTATCTTAGAACTTGGCTATAGACAATGGATCGTGTGGTGTTGTCTGGGTGAAAGCTGGAGGTATGTAGGTAAGTATAGCGTTCAGTAGGTTTCCGGTGTAGGGTGGTGTTTATGTGACCATTGCTTATTAGCACTATAGTGTCCAAGCAGTGGATCTCTTGTGTGGACTGGTCCAGGCTGAGGTTGATGGTGGGATGGAAATTGTTGAAATCCTGGTGGAATTCCTCAAGGGCTTCTTTTCCATGGGTCCAGATGATGAAGATGTCATCAGTGTAGCTCAAGTAGAGTAGGGGCATTAGGGGATGAGAGCTGAGGAAGCATTGTTCTAAGTCAGCCATAAAAATGTTGACATACTGTGGGGCCATGTGAGTACCCATAGCAGTGGTACTGACTTGAAGGTATATATTGTCTCCAAATGTGAAATAGCTGTGGGTGAGGACAAAGTCACAAAGTTCAGCCACCAAGTTTGCCGTGACATTGTAGCGGATACCGTTCCTGATGGCTTGTAGTCCATCTTTGTGTGGAATGTTGGTGTAAAGGGCTTCTACATCCATAGTGGCCAGGATAGTGTTTTCTGGAAGATCACCCATGGGTTGTAGTTTCCTCAGGAAGTCAGTGCTATCTTGAAGATAGCTAGGAGTGCTGGTAGCGGGAACAAGTAAATAACTTCCTTATTCACTTTCTCCACACCACTCATTATTTTATATATCTTTATCATATCCCCCCTT
>NW_020700660.1:0-2235 GCF_002925995.2 Terrapene triunguis | reverse complement strand
TCAGACCAAAGGTCCATCCAGCCCAGTGTCCTATCTGCCAACAGTGGCCAATCCCAGGTGCCCCAGAGGGAGTGAACCTAACAGGTAACGATCAAGTGATCTCTCTCCTGCCATCCATCTCCACCCTCTGACAAACAGAGGCTAGGGACACCCTTCCTTACCCATCCTGACTAATAGCCATTAATGGACTTAACCTCTATTAATTTATCTGAAAAAAGAATGAGGAGTACTTGTAGCACCTTAGAGACTAACAAATTTATTTGAGCATAAGTTTTCATGGGCTAAAACCCATTCCATCAGATGCATGCAGTGGAAAATACAATAGAAAGATATATATATACACACACAGAGAACATGAAAAAATGGGTGTAGCCATACACACTCTAACAGGGGTTCTCAAACTATAATGAGAGTGCTTAGTTAAGGTGAGCTATTATCAGCAGGAGGAAAAAAACCTTTTGTAGTGATAATCAGGATGGTCCATTTCCAACAGTTGTCAAGAAGGTGTGAGTAACAGTAGGGGGAAAATAAACATGGTGAAATACTTTTACTTTGTGTAATGACCCATCCACTCCCAGTTTTTATTCAGGCCTATTTTAATGGTGTCCAGTTTGAAAATTAATTCCAATTCAGCAGTCTCTCATTGGAGTCTGTTTCTGAAGTTTTTGTTGTTGTAATATTGCGACTTTTAGGTCTGTAATGGAGTGACCAGGGAGATTGAAGTGTTCTCCGACTGGTTTTTGAATGTTATAATTTTTGACGTCTGATTTGTGTCCATTTATTCTTTTATGTAGAGACTGTCTGGTTTGGCCAATGTACATGGCAGAAGGGCATTGCTGGCACATGATGGCATATATCACATTGGTAGATGTGAAGGTGAACAAGCCTCTGATAGTGTGGCTGATGTGATTAGGTCCTATAATGGTGTCCCCTGAATAGATATGCGGACAGAGTTGGCAATAGGCCTTGTTGCAAGGATAGGTTCCTGGTTTAGTGTTTTTGTTGTGTGGTTGCTGGTAAGTATTTGCTTCAGGTTGGGGGGCTGTCTGTAAGCAAGGACTGGCCTGTCTCCCAAGATCTGTGAGAGTGAGGGATTGTCCTTCAGCAGGGCCGCCCAGAGGATTCAGGGGGCCTAGGGCAAAGCAATTTCAGGGGCCCCTTCTATAAAAAAAAGTTGCAATACTATAGAATACTATATTCTCGTGGGGGCCTGGGGCAAATTGCCCCACTTGCCCCCCCCCCCGGGTGGCCCTGTCCTTCAGGATAGGTTGTAGATCCTTGATGATGCCCTGGAGAGGTTTTAGTTGAAGGCTGAAGGTGAGGGCTAGTGGCGTTCTGTTACTTTCTTTGTTGGGCCTGTCCTTTAATAGGTGACTTCTGGGTACTCTTCTGGCTATGTCAATCTGTTTCTTCACTTCAGCAGGTGGGTATTGTAGTTGTAAAATGCTTGATAGAGATCTTGTAGGTGTTTGTCTCTGTCTGAGGGGTTGGAGCAAATGCAGTTGTATCTTAGAACTTGGCTGTAGACAATGGATTGTGTGGTGTTGTCTGGGTAAAAGCTGGAGGTATGTAGGTAAGTATAGTGTTCAGTAGGTTTCCAGTGTAGGGTGGTGTTTATGTGACTATTGCTTATTAGCACTATAGTGTCCAAGCAGTGGATCTCTTGTGTGGACTGGTCCAGGCTGAGGTTGATGGTGGGATGGAAATTGTTGAAATCCTGGTGGAATTCCTCAAGGGCTTCTTTTCCATGGGTCCAGATGATGAAGATGTCATCAGTGTAGTGCAAGTAGAGTAGGGGCATTAGGGGACGAGAGCTGAGGAAGCATTGTTCTAAGTCAACCATAAAAATGTTGGCATACTGTGGGGCCATGTGAGTACCCATAGCAGTGCCGCTGACTTGAAGGTATATATTGTCCCCAAATGTGAAATAGCTGTGGGTGAGGACAAAGTCACAAAGTTCAGGCACCAGGTTTGCCGTGTCATTATCGCGGATACTGTTCCTGACAGCTTGTAGTCCATCTTTGTGTGGAATGTTGGTGTAGAGGGCTTCTACGTCCATAGTGGCCAGGATGGTGTTTTCTGGAAGATCACCCATGGGTTGTAGTTTCCTCAGGAAGTCAGTGCTATCTTGAAGATAGCTAGGAGTGCTGGTAGCAGGAACAAGTAAATAACTTTTCTTTATTCACTGTCTCCACACCACTCATTATTTTATATATCTTTATCATATCCCCCCTT
>NW_020700659.1:0-1062 GCF_002925995.2 Terrapene triunguis | reverse complement strand
GAAAACAGAAGCAGGGGTAGTCTTGGCACATCGGGTGGCAGCTCCCAGGGGGGTTTCTGTGATCCAACCCGTCACAGTGGCGTAGTCGAGCAGGATCTGTGCACAGCTGATTGCTTTGAGATACTGGTAGTGATTTTAAGTGAGTTTTAAGTGTGGTGGCTGGAGAACAGACAAAGTGGTTACTGGTTTGTTATTTTCTGTTTGCTTATTTCGGGAAAGGGAAGTAGGGACAGAAAAGGAAGCAAAATAAGTAAGAATGAAGATCAAAAGAAGCTAAAACTACACAAGTTGCAAATTGCCCAGAAAGACTGAACAATGGGTGCTGGGAATGTCTCTGTTAACTAAGAAGCCCCTGAGCTGAGTAAATCTCAGTTTCAGGGAACTGCAGATGGGTGTGGCCCAACCTCTGTCTGTGCTGAAGCTGACTGGAGTGTCTAACCTAGCAAGACAGGAGTGGAGGGGTGCCTGTTCTGGCAGGAGGGTGTTCTCTGTGGCATCCCAGCTCATCAAGTGATGGTCTCAAGGGAAGACAAATGGAAATTGATGTACAATTTGCCTGGGAAAAGGCAGACCTGGGAAAAGAAAAGGCTGCCCACCAGCCTGGACTTAAGAGACAAAGCAAGTAAGACCCAGAAGCATGACCTGGCTGTAATGGAGTGGAAGAGGTGCACAGAGACATGTATCCTGGAGCTGGAAGTTGGGGTCCTGGTGACTGCTGCGGTGGAAACAAACCCCAAGGACTCTAGCTGGAAGCAAACCCAACCTGAGTGAAAGGGAGGGGATTTTGCTGGCCAGCGAAAGGTCTCTCATAGCTTGGAGCTGTGAGCCTACAGCTGGATCAGGGTCTCTTTCCCTTTTGGGGGACACAGGAGTGTCTGTCCCATAGGGGAGCCCAAAAACAAATTTTAGGTATACTGCCTCCGCCATGGTCAGTGTCCAAGTCTCTGGCAGTAAGTTCAGGAGGAGGGTGTGACGTTGTGCAGTCTACATGGTTTTATAAAAATATAATAATAAGTCAATATAATGTAACTGGGATAGATTTAGAGAAAATACGGTAATAAG
>NW_020700658.1:0-1113 GCF_002925995.2 Terrapene triunguis | reverse complement strand
TCAATATAATGTAACTGGGATAGATTTAGAGAAAATACGGTAATAAGTGATATAATGTAACTGGGATATGCTTCATGCAAAAGGTCTCTTGTAAGGTATCATTACAAAGTGCATAATCTACTGAGTATGATCATCTAATTTGTATAAATGTACCACTCTTGTATCTAAAACTAGAAATATAAAATGTAACTCTGAGGGCCTATTGTAATTATGTAAAGTGTGGGCCATTAATGATGGTTTGGAATCTTGACGACTCCCACTGTCTGCAGATGGCTGTTTACCTGTGAGTCTCCCTGTATATGTGTGTGCTGGCAAGTGAGTAATGAAGTCTTGCAGTGACATGTGATCATGTCACCTGAACTGGAATCCATCTTTAACCTGGTGCTTTTCCAGTGAGGGGGGGGGGTGGAAACCCAGAGAGACAAAGGGTTCCCGCCTTATGCAAAAGATATATAAAAGGGTGGAACAGAAGAGGGAGGAGAGGAGCCATCATGGAGAATCCCCTAGATAATACCTAAGCTGGAACAAAAGCTGTACCAGGGGAAAGAATTGTGCCCAGGCCTGGAAGGTGTCCAGTCTGAGAAAAACTTACTGAAGCATCTCTGAGGGTGAGATTATCTGTATTTAGTTTGATTAGGCATAGATTTGCGCATTTTATTTTATTTTGCTTGTGACTTACTTTGTTCTGTCTGTTACTACTTTGAACCACTTAAATCCTACTGTCTGTATTTAATAAAATCACTTTTTATTTAGTAATTTACTCAGGGTATGTATTAATACCTGGGGGAGCAAACAGCTGTGCATATCTCTTTATCTGTGTTATAGAGGGCGAACAACTTATGAGTTTGCCCTGCATAAGCTTTATGCAGGGTAAAACGGATTTATCTGGGTTTAGACCCCATTGGGAGTTGGGCATCTGAGTGCTAAAGACAAGCACACTCCTGTGAGCTGTTTTTGGGTAAACTTGTAGCTTTGGGACAAGTGATTCAGACCCTGGGTCTGTGTTGGAGTCAGACAAGAGTGTCTGACCTAGCAAGACGGGGTGCTGGAGTCCTGAGCTGGCAGGGAAAACAGAAGCAGGGGTAGTCTTGGCACATCGGGTGGCAGCTCCCA
>NW_020700657.1:0-1695 GCF_002925995.2 Terrapene triunguis | reverse complement strand
TCCATCCATCCCTTCATCCACCTGTCAGTCCATCCATCCATGTGGTCCTCATCCATCCATCCACCTATTTGTCCATCCATCTATCAGTCCCTTCATCCACCTGGCCACCATCCAGCCATCTATCTGTCTATTTGTCTAGCCATCTATCCATCCCTTCATCCTCTTGTCAGTCTATCCATCCATCCACTCATATGGTCATCCATCTGCACATTTTCCAGTCTGTCCACCTATCCATCCACCTGTCAATCCATCCAACCATCCGCCTGTCCGTCCATCCATCCAACCACCTACCCACCTGTCCCTCTCTCCATCCATCCATTTGTCTGTCCATCCATCTGTCTATCTGCCTGTCAACCCATCCACCTCTTTCTCCCACCCCTTCCTTCTACCATCCTGTTCCACCTAGTCCTCTTGGCATTGGCTCTCCATGCTTGGATGGAGCCTCCCTCCCCACAGCATAGCTGGTGGGTCCCTCCGATCCCCTGCCCCTCACCGGAGTTCTCGGCACCATGGGGCAACTCGGGCAATTTCATGCGGGCGCGGCTGGGCTCCTGATACTCGGTCTCCCCCGAGTGGATGCGCTCGTAGCGGTTCGAGTGGCGTTGGGAGCCCATCGTGTTGTTGATGACGATGGTGTCGCCCGGGACCGACAAGTGCACGGTCAGGTCGTCGTCGGAGATTCGCCGCTGGGCCTGAGAGGGGTGGCAGGGAGATCACACCAGCCCCTGCACTGACCACAACACCCCACTCCCTCCCCAAGGGTTAGGAATGAACCCAGGAGTCCTGGCTCCCAGCCCCTGCTGCTGTAACTCACTAGACCCCAATCCCAACCTCCAGAGCTTGGCCAGAACCCAGGTGTCCTGATTCATGTCTGCCCCACGAGATCTAGGAACAGCACGCATGTTAAGGAATGTATAGGTATATGCTCTGTAATGCCACCCAATGGCAAATATAACACACACTCACATCCGTATACAGCTCTGCCAGGGCCCCTCAATCCCGACCTGCAGCCCCCCTGGCCCCATCTCACTTACTTTTCCCAGGATCTTTTTCCAATATTGCCTCCAAAGGATGAGGAAGATGACGACCAATAGCAGCAGGATAATGGCCACCAGGCAGCCAATCAGAATGGAGGTATTGCTGTTATCATCCTTGGCGATTGGCTGGCCAGATTTAGACTCTCCTTGGACCTCGAGGTCTGAGATGGACAGAGACAAGGAGAAGATTTGGGACCAGCCTCGCAGTGGGTGGATCCCAGGGAAGAAGACCACAGTAACCCCATGCACTGTCCCACCCCTTGCCGAGTAGCTTACCCTGGAGTGTGAGGTTGGATGTGACCCCGGTGTCTCTGTGAAGGGTGGAGCCAGGGTCTTCCAGGACACGGGGGGCTGCAGCACCCCTGCCCGAGGGCCGGGGGCCAGCCATCGGGGGCCAGTGGCTTGTTCCAGAAACGGACCCGTCGTCCACCACATCTGGGGAAAGAGAAGCAGCGAATGAATGGAGGGGAAAACGAAAGAATGAACTCAGCAACACACTCATTGAAGAATGAGAGGGGGGAAAAGAAGAACCAATGAGTTAATGAACAACAAGAACCAACTAATTAATGAGTGAGAGAACTAGCAAACGAAAGAACAAAAAAAAGCTAACGAACCAACAAAACAACGCACGAATCAATGCAACCAACTAACTAACCCA
>NW_020700656.1:0-1660 GCF_002925995.2 Terrapene triunguis | reverse complement strand
TCCACCTGTCAGTCCATCCATCCATGTGGTCATCATCCATCCATCCACCTATTTGTCCATCCATCTATCAGTCCCTTCATCCACCTGGCTACCATCCAGCCATCTATCTGTCTATTTGTCTAGCCATCTATCCATCCCTTCATCCTCTTGTCAGTTTATCCATCCATCCACTCATATGGTCATCCATCTGCACATTTTCCTGTCTGTCCACCTATCCATCCACCTGTCAATCCATACAACCATCCGCCTGTCCATCCATCCATCCAACCACCTACCCACCTGTCCATCTCTCCATCCATCTGTCTATCTGCCTGTCAACCCATCCACCTCTTTCTCCCACCCCTTCCTTCTACCATTCTGTTCCACCAAGTCCCCTTGGCCTTGGCTCTCCGTGCTTGGATGGATCCTCTCTCCCCACAGCACAGCTGGTGGGTCCCTCCGATCCCCTGCCCCTCACCGGAGTTCTCGGCACCATGGGGCAACTCGGGCAATTTCATGCGGGCGCGGCTGGGCTCCTGATACTCGGTCTCCCCCGAGTGGATGCGCTCGTAGCGGTTCGAGTGGCGTTGGGAGCCCATCGTGTTGTTGATGACGATGGTGTCGCCCGGGACCGACAAGTGCACGGTCAGGTCGTCGTCGGAGATTCGCCGCTGGGCCTGAGAGGGGCGGCAGGGAGATCACACCAGCCCCTGCACTGACCACAACACCCCACTCCCTCCCCAAGGGTTAGGAATGAACCCAGGAGTCCTGGCTCCCAGCCCCTGCTGCTGTAACCCACTAGACCCCAATCCCAACCTCCAGAGCTTGGCCAGAACCCAGGTGTTCTGATTCATGTCTGCCCCACGAGATATAGGAGCAGCACGCATGTTAAGGAATGTATAGGTATATGCTCTGTAATGCCACCCAATGGCAAATATAACACACACTCACATCCCTATACAGCTCTGCCAGGGCCCCTCAATCCCAACCTGCAGCCCCTCCTGGCCCCATCTCACTTACTTTCCCCAGGATCTTTTTCCAATATTGCCTCCAAAGGATGAGGAAGATGACGACCAATAGCAGCAGGATAATGGCCACCAGGCAGCCAATCAGAATGGAGGTATTGCTGTTATCATCCTTGGCGATTGGCTGGCCAGATTTAGACTCTCCTTGGACCTCGAGGTCTGAAATGGACAGAGACAAGGAGAAGATTTGGGACCAGCCTCGCAGTGGGTGGATCCCAGGGAAGAAGGCCACAGTAACCCCATGCACTGTCCCACCCCTTGCCGAGTGGCTTACCCTGGAGTGTGAGGTTGGATGTGACCCCGGTGTCTCTGTGAAGGGTGGAGCCAGGGTCTTCCAGGACACGGGGGGCTGCAGCACCCCTGCCCGAGGGCCGGGGGCCAGCCATCGGGGGCCAGTGGCTTGTTCCAGAAACGGACCCGTCGTCCACCACATCTGGGGAAAGAGAAGCAGCGAATGAATGGAGGGGAAAACGAAAGAATGAACTCAGCAACGCACTCATTGAAGAATGAGAGGGGGGAAAAGAAGAACCAATGAGTTAACGAACAACAAGAACCAACTAATTAATGAGTGAGAGAACTAGCAAACGAAAGAACAAAAAAAAGCTAACAAACCAACAAAACAACGCACGAATCAATGCAACCAACTAACTAACCCA
>NW_020700655.1:0-1695 GCF_002925995.2 Terrapene triunguis | reverse complement strand
TCCATCCATCCCTTCATCCACCTGTCAGTCCATCCATCCATGTGGTCCTCATCCATCCATCCACCTATTTGTCCATCCATCTATCAGTCCCTTCATCCACCTGGCCACCATCCAGCCATCTATCTGTCTATTTGTCTAGCCATCTATCCATCCCTTCATCCTCTTGTCAGTCTATCCATCCATCCACTCATATGGTCATCCATCTGCACATTTTCCAGTCTGTCCACCTATCCATCCACCTGTCAATCCATCCAACCATCCGCCTGTCCGTCCATCCATCCAACCACCTACCCACCTGTCCCTCTCTCCATCCATCCATTTGTCTGTCCATCCATCTGTCTATCTGCCTGTCAACCCATCCACCTCTTTCTCCCACCCCTTCCTTCTACCATCCTGTTCCACCTAGTCCTCTTGGCATTGGCTCTCCATGCTTGGATGGAGCCTCCCTCCCCACAGCATAGCTGGTGGGTCCCTCCGATCCCCTGCCCCTCACCGGAGTTCTCGGCACCATGGGGCAACTCGGGCAATTTCATGCGGGCGCGGCTGGGCTCCTGATACTCGGTCTCCCCCGAGTGGATGCGCTCGTAGCGGTTCGAGTGGCGTTGGGAGCCCATCGTGTTGTTGATGACGATGGTGTCGCCCGGGACCGACAAGTGCACGGTCAGGTCGTCGTCGGAGATTCGCCGCTGGGCCTGAGAGGGGTGGCAGGGAGATCACACCAGCCCCTGCACTGACCACAACACCCCACTCCCTCCCCAAGGGTTAGGAATGAACCCAGGAGTCCTGGCTCCCAGCCCCTGCTGCTGTAACTCACTAGACCCCAATCCCAACCTCCAGAGCTTGGCCAGAACCCAGGTGTCCTGATTCATGTCTGCCCCACGAGATCTAGGAACAGCACGCATGTTAAGGAATGTATAGGTATATGCTCTGTAATGCCACCCAATGGCAAATATAACACACACTCACATCCGTATACAGCTCTGCCAGGGCCCCTCAATCCCGACCTGCAGCCCCCCTGGCCCCATCTCACTTACTTTTCCCAGGATCTTTTTCCAATATTGCCTCCAAAGGATGAGGAAGATGACGACCAATAGCAGCAGGATAATGGCCACCAGGCAGCCAATCAGAATGGAGGTATTGCTGTTATCATCCTTGGCGATTGGCTGGCCAGATTTAGACTCTCCTTGGACCTCGAGGTCTGAGATGGACAGAGACAAGGAGAAGATTTGGGACCAGCCTCGCAGTGGGTGGATCCCAGGGAAGAAGACCACAGTAACCCCATGCACTGTCCCACCCCTTGCCGAGTAGCTTACCCTGGAGTGTGAGGTTGGATGTGACCCCGGTGTCTCTGTGAAGGGTGGAGCCAGGGTCTTCCAGGACACGGGGGGCTGCAGCACCCCTGCCCGAGGGCCGGGGGCCAGCCATCGGGGGCCAGTGGCTTGTTCCAGAAACGGACCCGTCGTCCACCACATCTGGGGAAAGAGAAGCAGCGAATGAATGGAGGGGAAAACGAAAGAATGAACTCAGCAACACACTCATTGAAGAATGAGAGGGGGGAAAAGAAGAACCAATGAGTTAATGAACAACAAGAACCAACTAATTAATGAGTGAGAGAACTAGCAAACGAAAGAACAAAAAAAAGCTAACGAACCAACAAAACAACGCACGAATCAATGCAACCAACTAACTAACCCA
>NW_020700654.1:0-1660 GCF_002925995.2 Terrapene triunguis | reverse complement strand
TCCACCTGTCAGTCCATCCATCCATGTGGTCATCATCCATCCATCCACCTATTTGTCCATCCATCTATCAGTCCCTTCATCCACCTGGCTACCATCCAGCCATCTATCTGTCTATTTGTCTAGCCATCTATCCATCCCTTCATCCTCTTGTCAGTTTATCCATCCATCCACTCATATGGTCATCCATCTGCACATTTTCCTGTCTGTCCACCTATCCATCCACCTGTCAATCCATACAACCATCCGCCTGTCCATCCATCCATCCAACCACCTACCCACCTGTCCATCTCTCCATCCATCTGTCTATCTGCCTGTCAACCCATCCACCTCTTTCTCCCACCCCTTCCTTCTACCATTCTGTTCCACCAAGTCCCCTTGGCCTTGGCTCTCCGTGCTTGGATGGATCCTCTCTCCCCACAGCACAGCTGGTGGGTCCCTCCGATCCCCTGCCCCTCACCGGAGTTCTCGGCACCATGGGGCAACTCGGGCAATTTCATGCGGGCGCGGCTGGGCTCCTGATACTCGGTCTCCCCCGAGTGGATGCGCTCGTAGCGGTTCGAGTGGCGTTGGGAGCCCATCGTGTTGTTGATGACGATGGTGTCGCCCGGGACCGACAAGTGCACGGTCAGGTCGTCGTCGGAGATTCGCCGCTGGGCCTGAGAGGGGCGGCAGGGAGATCACACCAGCCCCTGCACTGACCACAACACCCCACTCCCTCCCCAAGGGTTAGGAATGAACCCAGGAGTCCTGGCTCCCAGCCCCTGCTGCTGTAACCCACTAGACCCCAATCCCAACCTCCAGAGCTTGGCCAGAACCCAGGTGTTCTGATTCATGTCTGCCCCACGAGATATAGGAGCAGCACGCATGTTAAGGAATGTATAGGTATATGCTCTGTAATGCCACCCAATGGCAAATATAACACACACTCACATCCCTATACAGCTCTGCCAGGGCCCCTCAATCCCAACCTGCAGCCCCTCCTGGCCCCATCTCACTTACTTTCCCCAGGATCTTTTTCCAATATTGCCTCCAAAGGATGAGGAAGATGACGACCAATAGCAGCAGGATAATGGCCACCAGGCAGCCAATCAGAATGGAGGTATTGCTGTTATCATCCTTGGCGATTGGCTGGCCAGATTTAGACTCTCCTTGGACCTCGAGGTCTGAAATGGACAGAGACAAGGAGAAGATTTGGGACCAGCCTCGCAGTGGGTGGATCCCAGGGAAGAAGGCCACAGTAACCCCATGCACTGTCCCACCCCTTGCCGAGTGGCTTACCCTGGAGTGTGAGGTTGGATGTGACCCCGGTGTCTCTGTGAAGGGTGGAGCCAGGGTCTTCCAGGACACGGGGGGCTGCAGCACCCCTGCCCGAGGGCCGGGGGCCAGCCATCGGGGGCCAGTGGCTTGTTCCAGAAACGGACCCGTCGTCCACCACATCTGGGGAAAGAGAAGCAGCGAATGAATGGAGGGGAAAACGAAAGAATGAACTCAGCAACGCACTCATTGAAGAATGAGAGGGGGGAAAAGAAGAACCAATGAGTTAACGAACAACAAGAACCAACTAATTAATGAGTGAGAGAACTAGCAAACGAAAGAACAAAAAAAAGCTAACAAACCAACAAAACAACGCACGAATCAATGCAACCAACTAACTAACCCA
>NW_020700653.1:0-1332 GCF_002925995.2 Terrapene triunguis | reverse complement strand
CTGCTGCCACCATCCTCGCACCCTCCCCTAGTTTGAACACTGCTTGCCAGTTACCCATGTGACACCCAGGGACCATCACTCGAAGAAGAAATGGAGGTTACTTTACTGTAACTGGAGGTTCTTTGAGATGTGTGGTCCCTATCTGTATTTCACTACCTGCCCTCCATCCCTTCTGCTTGGGATCCAGTTGGGTTGTGGAAAGAAGAACTGGAGAGGTGTCAACCTGCATTGCCTTTTATGCCCTTGGATGGGAGTGCAAGGGGCACTACTGTACGTTTGTGGGTCAATGGACACCACTTTGAAGAATTTCTGGACTCAGGCGCATGACACATATGCGTACCCATGTGTGGAATACAGATAGGGACTACGCATCTCAAAGAACCTCCAGTTACAGTAAGTAACCTCCATTTATCTTTGTTAGAGCTCATCAGAATAACACCTGGATTATCTGTTGACTATACATTTTTATAATGACAGCTTTTTCTTTTTGAGATTTTACTGCATCCTTGTAGTAATTACTGAACTACTACAAGAATTCTTTTCCTTCTGCTGGTACCAAGCTCTTTAGCTAATGGAGATTAGAGGTGACATTCAAAGAAAAAAGTGTCTTGTTTTGCTTTTTTATAATGATGGAAAGGAGACCTACAGTCGCACTTTGAAAGCTACAGGAAAAGCTGTTATCCGGCACTTTACAAACCGGAAAGCTCTATGGGCATTTCGGGAGCGGGTGTGGGGCGTGGGCTCTGTGAGGGAGTTTGGATGTGGGAGGGGGCCCAGGGCAGGGGTTTGGGGCACAGGAGGGGTTTCAGGGTGCTGAATCCAGGTGGCGCTCACCTCAGACGGCTCCCCGCAAGCAGCGATATGTCTGGGGAGGCGCGGCCAGGCGGCTTTGTGCACTGCATCTGCCCGCAGGCGCCACCCCCCGCAATTCCCATTGGCTGTGGTCAGTGCTCTTTGGTGGAGGAATGGCCATGGGGGTTCTGTGCGCTGCCCCCGCCCCACCCTGAGAGCTAGCTCTGCAGCTCCCATTGGCTGGGGCCGCGGCCAATGGGAGTTGCAGGGACGGTGCCTGCAGGCGGAGGCAGCACACAGAGCCGCCTGAGTGGGCCTCTCCAGACATGTCGCTTCTTGCAGGGAACCACCCAAGGTGAGTGCCGCTTGGATCCAGCATGCTGAAACCCCTCCCACACCCCAACTTCCTACCGTGAGCCCGCTTCCATTCTCAAACTCCCTCCCACACCCCTACCCTTGCCCCAACCCCCAGCCCTGAGCCCCCTCCCACACCGAAACTCCTTCCCTCTTAGCTGACCGGAATTTTTGATTTACTGGCGT
>NW_020700652.1:0-4732 GCF_002925995.2 Terrapene triunguis | reverse complement strand
AGTGCTCCCTCCTCTGGGCAGGAGGGGAGCCACACCGACTCACTACACACCCCCCCCCTCAAGACCGGCTCCCGCGTACCGGGGCCAGGTCCTTCCATTTCTCCTAGACGGGATAGAAAGTCCGCGTTTGCGTGGTCCTTGCCAGCCCGGTGCTGCACAGTAAAGGCATAGGGCTGCAAGGCCAGGTACCAACGCATGATGCGGGGGTTATTGTCTTTCATCCGCATCAGCCACCGGAGGGGGGCGTGGTCCGTAACCAAAGTGAACGGCGCCCCGAGGAGGTAGAAGCGGAGAGCGTCGCAGGCCCACTTCACGGCCAGGGCTTCTTTTTCGACAACCGCGTAATTCCTCTCCCGGGGGAACAGCTTCCTGCTGAGGTATACCACGGGGTGGTCTTTTCCATTCAGCTCTTGCGATAAGACAGCCCCCAACCCCACCTCGGAGGCATCGGTCTGTAGGATGAACGGTCGCTTAAAGTCCGGACTGTATAGAACCGGCTCCTGGCAGAGGCACTTCTGAAGCGTCCGAAAGGCGGCCTCACACTCTGGTGTCCATTGTACCTGCCGGGGGCGGTCTTTAGTCAGGAGCCCCGTTAAGGGCGCCGCTATGGACGCGAACTGGGGTATGAACCGTCGATAGTAGCCTACGAGGCCCAGGAACTGCCGAACGTGTCGCTTGGTCGTCGGGGTTGGACAATCCAGAAGGGCTTGGATCTTTCCTATAAGGGGTTTGACGCATCCCCCTCCAACCGTATAGCCAAGGTAGGTGGTCTCCCTCCAGGCAATACGGCACTTTTTGGGGTTGGCGGTTAGGCCCGCCTGTCGCAGGGACCTTAGGACCGCCGCGACCCGGGGCAGATGGTCCTCCCAACGGCGGCTATATATAACCACGTCATCGAGGTAGGCAGCTGCATAGTCCTGGTGGGACTGTAGGATATGGTCCATCAATCTCTGGAAGGTGGCAGGGGCTCCATGGAGACCGAATGGCATTCTAGTGAATTGATATAGCCCAGACGGGGTGGCAAAGGCGGTTTTTTCCTTCGAAGCCTCTTCGAGGGGGATCTGCCAATAGCCCTTGCTGAGGTCGAGAGTGGTAATAAACTGGGCTTCCCCCAGTCGGCCCAGTAGCTCATCGACGCGTGGCATCGGGTAGGCGTCGAAGCGGGAGACGGCGTTTACCCTTCGGAAATCAATGCAAAAGCGGCGGGTGCCATCAGGCTTGGGCACCAGGACCACCGGGCTCCGCCACTCGCTCTGGGAAGGCTCAATAACTCCCAGAGCCAGCATGGCCCTTACCTCCTCCTCGACCTCGTCGCGCATCCGATACGGCAGAGGTCGGGTTGTTTCTCGGATCACTTTCCCAGGGTCCGTCTGGATCGAGTGCTTGACTAAAGTTGTGGAGCCGGGCACTGCCGTGAAGGTCTTCTTGAAGGCCTGCAGAAGACAGTTGGCCTGTTTCTGTTGCTCCTCGGTAAGTGAGTCGCCTAGCAGGGGTTCCGGGTGGTCGTCTGTCGAGGGCACACGGGGCCCCAGTTCAGGTTCAGGTGGGTACGGATTGATTAAGAGGCCCTCCCGGTCATGCCACCGCTTCAGCAGGTTCACATGGTACCGTTGGGTCCCCTTGCGTTTACCCGGTTGCCGTACCTCATAGGTGACCGGACCCACCTTGCGCACAACGTCGTACGGGCCCTGCCAGCGGGCTAACAGTTTCGACTCACTGGACGGTAGGAGGAGTAGGACTCGGTCCCCCGGTTGAAATTCCCGGTCTTGGGCGCCCTTGTTATAACTCCTCTCCTGCCGCTCCTGAGCCGCCCTCAAGTTCTCACGCGCTAGCGCCCCGGCTTGGGTCAGGTACTCCCGTAACTGGAGGACGTACTTTAAGAGGCCCTCGGCAGGGGAGGCCGACTGTTCCCAGGTTTCGCGCATCAGGTCTAGGAGGCCCCGTGGCCGGCGTCCATATAGTAGTTCAAACGGGGAGAACTTCGTCGAAGTTTGCGGAACCTCCCGGACGGCCAACAACAAGGGGGCCAGGAACTGGTCCCAGTGGCGAAGGTCCTCTGCTGGGAACTTCCGCAACATTCCTTTCAGAGTGCGGTTAAACCGCTCTACCAGCCCGTCCGTCTGTGGGTGGTAGACGGAGGTGCGAAGCTGTTTGATGCCTAAGATGGCACAGACCTGTTGCAACAGTCGGGAGGTAAAGTTCGTGCCCTGGTCAGTTAGGATCTCCCTAGGCAGCCCTACCCGTGCAAAGATCTTCACGAGCTCCCCCGCGATGGTCCGAGCGGTAATACTCCGCAGGGGGATGGCCTCCGGGAACCGGGAGGCATAATCCACCAACACCAAAATGTATCGGAACCCCGCCGCGCTCTTTGGGAGCGGTCCTACGAGGTCCATAGCGACTCGTTCAAAAGGAGTCTCCATCAACGGCATGGGAATCAGGGGCGCCTTGGGTATCCCGGGCGGAGCAGCCAACTGACAGTCTGGGCAGGAGGCGCAATATTTCTTCACCTCCGAATAGATTCCTGGCCAAAAGAAGCGCGTCAGGATCCGGGCCAGGGTCTTCTCCTGCCCCAAGTGTCCGGCGGCCGGCACATCATGGGCTAGCTTCATTACAGCCCGCCGGTGACACAGGGGCACCATCAGCTGAGTCTGTGGTTCCCGGGTGCGGGGATCACGGTCTACGCGGTAGAGTCGGTCCCGGCGCAACTCGAAATGGGGCCACTGACTAGCTTGTTGGGGGTCCGTGACCTTCCCGTCTACGGCTGCAAGTTGCTCGTAGAAGCGGCGGAGGGTCGGGTCTTCTCTTTGGTCCCGACAGAAGTCGGTGTCGAAGCGGGGTTGCGGGGCGGGCTCCGGCTGCTGCCCTGCTTCGTCCGTCCCGTTCACCTCGGGTGCCGTGTCCGTTTCGGTGGTCTCTGGTGAGGACCCCACCCGATCGGCCTCCAGGGCCGGCGTGGGACGAAGGACCTCCTCGAAGGCCGGCCAGTCCCGACCCAGGATCACCGGATACGCCAGCTGGGGAGCGACCCCAACCACCAGATTCCGGGTGACCCCCCTGATAGTCAGGGAAACCCGGGCACTGGGGTAGGGTCGGACGTCCCCATGAATGCACTGTAAGTAGATCCACCCCCGACGGGTATCGCTCTGCGGGACTAGCTCCTTTCGGACCAAAGTCTGTCCACAGCCAGAGTCAATCAACGCCTGGGTTGTCCTCCCCCCAACGGCCGCCTGGACCGTTAGCTTGGGATTCAGGGCTGGCCGTGCTCGGTTTTGGCCTGCCCATACCTGCCCATAACTGCACTCCATCTCTGGACAGTCTCGCTGGAGGTGGCCCATCTTTCCACATCTGAAACAGGGACCAAGCTCAGGCCGCCTGCCTCGGGGCCCCACCCGGCTCGGGCTCCGGGGGGGGGCTCCGCCGAGGCCTTGGGGGCCCCTGGCCCGGGGCCGGTGGCCCGGTCCGAGGGGCTGACTCCGTCTGTCGGACTCGGAGCTCACGGTGGGAGTCAACTTTGTGTTCGGGGTGCCGGGGTTCGCTCGTGGTGTTCCCCTTCCTTTCGCTGCGGGCTGGTTCGGAGCCAGCGGTAGGGCGGCGGAAGGTGGGACCCACTGCATTTTCTGCGGCTAGGAAATCCTCCATCAAGGACACTGCCATGGCCAACGTCGCTGGTCGGTGGCGGAGAACCCAGCCTCGGCCTCGGGACGGTAGAGTGTGTATGAACTGCTCCAGGACCACCTGTTCTGTCACTTCCTCCGCCGTCCGGACCTCAGGCTGTAGCCATCGCCGGCAGGTCTCCTTGAGGGTCTGGGCCACCAATCGCGGTCGGGCTCCCGGAGGGTACGTCTGGCTCCGGAACCGTTGCCGGAAGGTCTCGGGACTGACGTCGAGGGCGTCCAATATGGCGGCCTTCACCTGGTCGTAGTCCCGGGCTTCCTCTACCGCCAAGCCGCGGTAGGCCCCCTGGGCTGCCCCGGTCAGATAGGGGGCCAGGAGGGTAGCCCATTGGTCTCTGGACCACCCGGCGACTAGGGCTACCCGCTCGAAGGTAACCAGGAAGGCCTCGGGGTCATCATCCGGGCCCATCTTGGTCAAACGGAGGCTAGCAGCCAAACGCGGCATCCCCGCCGTCCCCCCTTCTGGTCCCGCCGCGGGGTGAGGGGGTGCAACTAGCAGCTGCTGCAGCTGAGTCCCCAACTGCTGTACCAGCCGCTGCTGGTGCTCCAGCTGGGCCGTGTGCTGCTCCTGTTGGAGTTGGAGCTGGGCAGCATCTCGCTGCTGCTGCTGCACTAGCTGAGCAGCCTGTTGTTGCTGCTGCTGCTGCCGCTGGGCCGTCTGCTGCCGCTCCTGACTCTCCGTCAATAACTGGAACAACCGCTCCATATCCATTTTCGGTTGAACCTGGGGTGGGCAACGGCCACCCCCTCTCTAGCCCCTTCTCACAGGGGCAGGGGCTCCAGGCCCCACGTTGGGCGCCACGTGTAAAAGGTTCGTGCCGGGGCTCGACCCTCCGGGGCGGGAGGGGAGCCACACCGACTCCCTGTCCACGAAACAAAACAGCCGGCTAGCTCGGGTTTCAGACCCTTCGGTGCAGGGCTGAGTAGTCCACAGGCCGTCCAGTAGCCCAGGCCCTCTGGTGCAGGGGGCTGGGGCAACAAACAGTTCAACAACCCAGGCCCTCTGGTGCGGGGGGGGCTGGGTAAATAGCAGTTCAGGAGGCCAGGCCCTCTGGTGC